>NW_025335854.1:9145954-9336595 GCF_004798865.1 Varanus komodoensis
GCAGGCGCCCGCGGGACTCGCTGCCACGAGATGCCGGGGAAGGCGCGCCGCTCGCCCGCGGGAGCCGCCCGCGGATGCCGCTGCCGGGCGCGGAGAGGGCTCGATCCCCGCCGCCAGCGCTGCTGGGGGGCTGCCCGGGGCCGCGGCGCCGTTGGGCGCGGGATGCTGGGAAGGACGGGCCGGGGGCGCCTCGCGGGGGGCTGCGGTCCTGCCTTCGCGGTTGCCGAGCGAGCCAGCGGCGGAGGGACGTGCCCGGGGCGGCCTGGCCCGGCGGTGCCAAGCCCCGCTCGCATCGCACGAGCGCCCCGTGCGCCTCCTGAGCCCCGCGCAATGCGTGGCCTGTGCGTCCAGGCGGGGGGGGGGGGCGCTGCGGTCCCGCGCCTCGTGTCGCCTCCGACAGGGCCCCCCGCGAACGTCTTGCCAGTTGCCGGCTGGGCTTCCCTTGATGCAGCCCGTGCCTCTCAGATCTGGTCTTGCTTTGCTGCTTCTCTGCCTTCCACTTTCCCGGCATGATGCCCCCCCCGGGGGCTCGTCTTCTCCTGGGGGGCCTGCAGGGCACCAGCCCGGGTTTGACACTTTTGCCTCCAGGGCAGGTTCGGGCTTGATCCGCGCCAGCAGCTTGTTTGCCTTCCTGTCGTTGCAGGTTATTTGCTCAGCTCTTGGCCAGACAAGCACAGCGAAAGTGGGAAAGGGACTTGGAAAAACTAAGCCGAGCTTTACTAGTTAAGGGAAATGTCAGTTGTTGTTTTGTAGGACATGGCAGGGTGTGTGTGTGTGTGTGTGTGTGTGTGTGTGTAAGCAAATGATCTGGGTTTACATATATTCAGGCTGCTATTGCAGAGACGAAAGTGAAGCCAGCAAGCAAGCTCACAATCCGAGTTCCCTCTATAAACACGCAGGGAAAGAACTTGACGGGAAGGATGCTGTGTGAATGCAACGCTGCGTTGGGTGGACCCCAGTCTGACCCAACAGCGCTCTTCTCGGACTCTTGGGGTCTACGCAGGGGTGCTGGTAGGTACTGAAAAGCAGAGGGGGCTATACATTACATACAGGTGTGCGTACATACACTCGTGCGTATGTGTGTCTTTAAAGGCCTCTGTCTCCGAGGGACACCCCCTTAGTTAAACGGGGTGCATGGGCTGGAGAGAAGAGGGCATTTGATTGGAGGAAAAACCTCAGGCAGAAAGGGGGGGGCACAGGAGGCAAAGCCCTGGGGGGCAGAGGCAGCTTGTCCATGGGGGTCAGATGCCACGGAGGCCAGCCCTCAGAGCAGGGTACGCGGTTATTCTGACTGACAAATGCCCTGGGGCAGACGGCCTGCCAGCCCCTGGGGGCTCCAGTCCTGGTGGGCCAACTGCTAACACCTGCCTCTGGCACACAGGTCACCCGTGCTTCTCTTTCATCACGAGAGGGAGGCTGCGGACAAGCACGAGGGTCCCCGAACAACAGAGGGAAGGAGACACAGGTGCGCTGAAGGAACCCAGTCCAATGCAAAAGACGGAGGAATTGCGTAGGAGCCTTCTCCAACCTAGATGCATCAACTTCAGTTCCCATCACCCCCTGCCATGAGGGCTAATGGGCGGGGATTCTGGGACTTGTGATCCAGAACACCTGAAGGTCACTGTTGGTGGAGGCTGGAACAATGACCCAAGGGAGAGGCAGAGGTCTGTTAGCTTTCACCAGTGGTTTTAGGAGAAAAATTTCCAGGGTGCCTGGAGTCTTAGCCAGGAAAAAGGGCCCATGACTCCCAGCATGCTCCTGGCAATTGTAGGCCTTTTGCTGGCTAAACTTGCCTAGGATTTGCACTCTTCCACATTCATTGCTTTCCCAGAATCCCATCCAGTCAGTTCTAACCCCAACTCAGTTGGAGGGACCCCCAAGAACCAAATTCACGTGACACAAGAGATCCTGACTTCCCAAATACTCTGCAGTCAGCCCTGGGGGCTCCCGCTGGGATCCTTCATAGCTTGGTCCTCACCATTTCAGCTTCTAAATCTGCCCACAGGGCACAATGCTGGTGTTTCCTTCCAGGGAAACTGGTAGCAGCTTCGGCGCAGGAAAGGGAGGGCTGAACAGAAGAACAAGAACGGGCCCCTTCCTTCCCTGAGCCGAGTAACTACCCTGAGATAACTGGAAGATTCTGGGAGATCCAGTCTGCAGATATCAGTCTCTCCGCCTCCCAGCACGTGGTGCCAGCCAGAAGTGCTGCTTGCAGGGGGGGAGGGGGGCTGGGGAGCCCTTCGCCCGGGTCTGTCTCCGAGTGAGGGGAGCCATGCAGCTGGCCCCACAGCGCCTGCTCTGTCCAAAAGAGGCCTCCCAGTGGGCAAACTGAGCCTTCTGGGGGACTTGTAGCAGGCTGTGGGTTCTCCTGTGTGCAGTTTCAGGCTGGAGATTTCCTGGGACCAGAAGGTGGCCACCGAATGTCCCTCTGCTGGCAACTGAGCCAAAGGGCGCACGGGGAGAGCCCGGCTGCCAGCCAAGCGCATGAAGCTCTGCATGGCCAGGCACTTGTGAGAGCTTCATCAGAGCACTGCCATTCCCCCCCCCCCCCGCCCCCCGGGGCTTAGAACATGGTTGTAGCAAAGAGCTGTGTTGAAAAAGGAAGCTTTCTGGCCTTAGGAATCACAAGCTTGCCAAACGTTTCTTGAATATCCCATTTTTCCCAAGAGATGCATCATACAGGTCCTGAGCCTCCATTTTAAGGCTTCTCTGCTCCCTGGAGTTGCCTTGAATGCTTTGCTTGCTTATTTGAGAATAACAGTGTGGACACCAGAGGTGCCGATTCTCTTTTGGCTCAAGGGCCGAGTTGCATTTCAAGGCACTTTCTGGGGACCACAAAGCTTTGCTTTGCAGAGCCAAAGAGAAAGGGGGCATAAGCCAGGAACACGACCAGGCATATACCAGTAGGTCCACCTCTGTCCCACCATGTCCTGCCCCCAGGATGCCGCGATCCAGCTCTAAAGCAGCAGGGTCCAGGTCGCAGGAGGTCTGATCAACAACAGCTTGGCCCCACGTGGAAGAATCACGGTGTGACGCGTTCCTTCAGCTAAGGGGGGTATGCTTGAGCCCCAGAACAGAAGAACTGTCTCCAGCTCCCTCAGAACACCGTCAGGAGCCCCTTTGGTGTTTTGATACCCGATCCTCATGTGGGCACACTGCTTCGAGGGATGAAACCGGCTGCCGGTCTCTTGGGTGCCGGCCCCAACCCTCCTGGCCATTGACATCAGCGATTGCCGCATTTCCTTTCCAAGTGACGGCTTTGGTAAACACCACCCTGGGGAGAGTGTTGACATTCGGGCTCTCGAGCAGGCAGCAGGAGACAAAGCCCAGCTTTGATCCCGACACCTTGGGAAATCCATGCATTGACGACACTGGCCCCCTTTGCCAGTTCTTTATCTGCCATTTTTAAACTCGGTTCTGGACCACATGGGGTCTTCTCAACTCCAAGAAATCTTGGAGGATGCTGATGAGGTAGAGTTGTCCCAATCCATCTTGGGCATGAGATGACCACTTGTGGCCGTCCAGATGTTCTAGCTGCAGCTCCCATCAGCAGCAGAAGCAAGGACAAGGAATTGCTGAGTTGTAAGCCAGAGCATCTGGAAGGCTCCACCCGTGCCCCAAAGTGCAGGATTTTCAATATATTAAAATGAATAACTAGAAGGACATACTAGCTCTGATCTGGCACTGCTCGGCGATTTCCTGGCTAAGATGCTGAGGACTTGGCAGCCTAAATAGCTTTCCATCGCTTCCCTTTCTTCAGTGCCATCTCTGATTACTGGGATTGAATGAATCCCCCCAAATCCTGTGCACAGCTCAGAAGGAAGCCTTATCAAGGCCAGTGGAATGGAGTCCCCCATAAATGGATATATAGGTGGAATTTGGGGTGAGGCAGGAGATGATAATCTGTTAGCTCACACAGACTTTAAGTTGCAGGACAGGGCAGGAAGGAAGACAGCTAGCGCCGCTGCCCATGTCTTGCCCTCGTCACCCAGGGCCTGGCAGGAAGGGTGAGAGCAGCCTGCACCTCAGGAGACTCCTAGCATCTGGTGAGAAGATCCATGAAGCGTAGCGCAGAAGGGTCACAGTTGATGGGATGTTGGGCGTGGGGCCAGAGCTGTGTTTAGGTCGCATGCAAATGCCGGAGTCTGCCTAGACGAGAGGGACTTTTTCTCTGGGGCCGGCCCTGTAATGGGCCTTGCCCGTGCCCTTCAGTGAGTGCGGCATTCAATCTCACATGGGAGAAATCCTGCATGATACGGGTTTTGCTGCAGGACCCAGGCCTGGAGAAGCCACCCTTGTGGCCAGCGGCTTTGCCAAGAGCACAGTCCTATGAATGGGAGGTCAAAAGTAAGTCTCATTGTGTTAAACAGAGCTTGCCTCTAGGTCAGGAGGTACAAGTTTGCCGTTTCAGGCTTCTTTGATGAAGGTCAGTGGAAGGCGATTACAAGAGGCTATTTTAAAGAACGGGCAGCGGTTGATCGCAGCTCGCAGACTGTGTGCTTTTGTGAAGGAGAAAGGGAAGCGGACTGAGCTCTGTTTGTGTGTGCATGAATCAACTTGGCTTTGCAAAACTGGCCACGTGATCCAGATGTTTGTGCAGCCTTTGGCCAAACACAGAAAAGCTAGAGAATGGTGGAGAGGAAATGAAGACCACGGAAAGACCGGGATTAGGTGGTGAATAGTGGCCATGGAGATGCCTGGACCTGGGAGCTCCATGTTTGCTCCAGGAGCAAAGACACCATAGAGAGCCCAAGAAAGAGCGGCACCAGAAGGGGCTGCTCTAGGCACGCATCTGGGGCATGTTCCGGGGTGCTTTGCACCATTCCCGTTGCCGTTAGAAAAACACTTAACACTCGCCTGCAGCTGCTCAGGACAACTGCTTTTCATGCTTGCCTGCTGATATTTATCTCCTCAATGAGGAACTCAACCCTTAATGGTTTTCTGAAGACCACAGGTTTCCTTGCAATGAATTACGGATGCTCCTGCATGCACAGTCATTTGTGTATCGAAACAGTGAAACCCTGTTTCCTAAAATTACCCTTCTAGCTCTTAACATTTGAGAAACTGAAGAAACATAAAGGCAACAAGAGAAGGGGGAAGAGAGATGCGATTTAGATGGCCGGGCCTCGTGACTTCATGCTTCATGCCTGATTTGTTTGCGTGAAGCCCAGGCCCGATGCTGCAGCGGATTCAGGACAGCTGCAGCCCAGGTGGTGGGAGGAAGCTGGCCACTTTGCTAGTGTTGCTGCGTTTACTGAATTGGTTCACACGTCGCAACAAGCAGTTGAGGGTTCTTTTGGCATTGCGGGCTTGTCGTGTTGTCCAGATCCTGTTGTGGTATACCACCACAGCTTGTTTTGGGCTTACAAACCGTGACAAGAAACAACAGACTTTCGTATGGTTGCCACCTTCCTAGATGGTCTGTCGTGACATCCGAACCGAGACGCTCCGTTTCTCTGTCCACAGAGTCCAATGGAAAGAGTGGCAACAGAAGGGGCCACTCCAGGCACCCAGCCTCGGCCGCCCACCGCGTCTCGGCAGCACATGCGTCCTCGCTCGCCTTGCTCCTGGCAGAGTGCGGGGCCACCAGCCTGCTTGCCTCTTGCAGCGGGTGAATGCCCAGTGTGGGGAGGGCAAAAGGGATTCTTTTAGCATAAAAATCAACTCTCGATTGGTTAGGAATCATTAAAGAGATGGAGGTAAGATCAGGAGGGGCGGGGGAGAACCTGCATAAAGCCTCTCAAAGAGGCGGGTGAGGTTGCTGGGAAATGGTAGAGAAACGGGATGGGTGACAGGAGGACCGAGGGGCCGGTGGCTGGGATCCGAGCCGTGGGATTGCCTGACGGGGGAACATAGTAAGTGAGCACCTGTTGTGGCAACCTCCCACCTTTCACCTTGTGATGTGCAGACCCACCTGTGGTGCTTTGACCATTTTTGCTATCACACTGGCCCGTCTTACACTCTGTGGTTATCCTCTGCCTTGGGAGGACTCCTGTCCTGGAAGGCAGCTAAGAAATATTTTAAATTAGCAAATAAATGCTGGTTGGCCCAGGATGCTGGAAGTAACTGGGTAACCGCAACTTCCTTGGTGACTAATTCAACCTACGGGCTTCATCCTGAGCCCAGAGCAGAACTGCAACTCTCATGGCTACAGAATCAGGCATAATCTTTGGGCATCCATTTCTGTATTCATTTCTGACTTTTTTGTGCTCTCTGATCTGATGAACTGCTGCAGAGAACCTGAAAGTTTGCATTTTTTGGTGACATTTTGATTTGTCCCCATGAAGTTGTTGCCCAACTGTAGATTCTGAATTTTCCTCCCATTGAAACATTGTTTTTACACATTTAGAAGAAGAGCTGGATATGCAGCTGCTTTTTCAATCTCTTTCTCCAAATGGTCAGGAAGTTACGGAAGGATGAACAAAGGAAGATAAGCAAGAAAATCAGGAGAGGAACGTGATGCGTATCTGAAAATGAAGCCTCCCTTGATGCTTCAAAGCTGTTAGCCATGATAGTGAAATGGACTTTCACATTCAAGAGCAGACTCTGAATTCTGTAATT
Source organism: Varanus komodoensis (assembly GCF_004798865.1). Lineage (NCBI taxonomy): Eukaryota > Metazoa > Chordata > Lepidosauria > Squamata > Varanidae > Varanus > Varanus komodoensis. The sequence continues at coordinate 9,152,516 of NW_025335854.1, forward strand.
ATAAAATTATATGTAATTATACAGTAAGCATCCATACTCTGCCTTAGAAATTCTCAAGGAGAACCCATGGGAGAGATCTCTTTTCTGTATTATGGCTTATCCTGGTTTATATACTGCGCTCCACAGTGATCATACAATCTCATGGATATCAAAAACAGCAAAGAAACGTAACGGCGAAACTGCACAATCGTAAATCGGTGCTGAGCAATAGCCGTTTGATGCAAACTGTTGCGTGGCTGGAAAGTTTACCCCTGGAGGCTGGAAGCATTGCCTTCCAGTGGCCTGGCTACTGCCGGAAACTGTCTCGAGGGCTGCCCCTGGCAACCCTCCCTGTTGCAAAAGCACAAACATCCCACGCTCGGCACAAGGAGAGAAAAAGGTACTATGAACTCCCTCTCGTTGCTCGCCAGCTGCAAGCCAAGGCACAATTCAAGTCATGCTTTGCATACAGGATGGCCCAAGCCCAGACCCCCAGCTAGGAAATATTCCCACCAGGAGCCCTGCGAGTCTCTGCCCTGCGGGGCCCGCGGGATGGGCCCGGAAGCACGCACATCTGACCGTGTGTAAGGCAACTGCGCCTGTTGCTTTTCCTGTAGGAATTTTGCCATCCATGTGGCGCACGCGCCTCGTGGCTGGGTTATTCTGCGGCTGGAGAGAAGCTCTTTTGTCTGTGCCTTGTTTCCCTGGAAAAGTACTGAGTATTCATAACCTATCCGGGCCAGAGCGTTCTGTTGGCGAATCCGGGAGCCAGGCGGGTGCCTCGGGGAAGGTGCCGCCTGCGAGGGACAGTCTTCCTCCTGTTTCCCCAGCCCCTGGCAGGAAGGGGGACGCGGTGGAGTCCGGGGGCGATGAGATGCGCGTCTCTGTTCTCTCTGTGGAGTGTGGTCTCTCGTGGTTCACTCAGACCTGCTTGAGTCGTCCCCTGCGGTTTGATCTGCTGGTGAGTTGAGAGCCAGTCCCGTGTGGTGTTGAGAGCGTTAGACTGGGACCCAGGAGATCTTGGTCCCGGCCCCCACTCTGCCATGGAGCTCACTGGGTGGCTTTGGGGCAGTCACGACCCTCAGCCCAGCCTACCTCACAAGGCTGTTGTGAAGACAACATGGATAGGAGAAGCGTCTTGTAAGCTACCTTAAGTTCCTTGCGAGAGGAAGAAAGCTGGGATACAGATGTGGTAATGGTCACAATAACGGTGCCCTTCTGCCTACCCAGCTCTGCCAGAAGGAGTGGTCAGGATCAGGCCTGGGAGTAAACGGGCTGCTTTTAACAGCAGCTTCCCCCAGGACCGCCCCAGGGGCCAGAGACACAAAGAGGCAGGGAGGGCAGCAGTAGGCGTCCAAGAGCACCTCTGTGCATGGGGGGCTTCCCTGCCCACCCCTAAACTAGCCCTCTGCCTTCAGGTGCAGTAAAGGAAGCTGCCAGTGTTGAACGAAGATGCCACGAGCGGCTTTTGTACGCCATCCTTGTACATCCAATTTTATTGCCCCTTTTTTTTAACCAGTTGTGATCCGCCCAGGAAGCTCCGGCTGTTGGGCGGTACAGAAACGAAACAATGGTGAAAGAGCCAAGCGAAGCCCCTGGCCAGGCTGTTTTGCTCCACTTTCAGACCAAGTGTTCTGGAGGACGGCCTTCCCCACCCCGCCCCCCATCTGAGCTTCAGGAAAGGTGGCACCTGCTGGGTCTTCAGGTGGCATTCAGACCTCCTGGGTTGGTCCTCAGAGTCTCAGGGCAAGCAAAAGGCAAAGAAGGAAGAGGAATGGCTGACGGGCAGCTTGTCCCTGACATTCCAAGGCTCCTTTCAAGGAGGGACCCTGAGTATGGGCCACCCGGGATCAAAGTGACAGATCTGGATGAGCTGCTGGAGCCGTTCCACCAGATGACGTGCCAGCTGATGCAGAACGGTGAGGCGGAATCTGCTGCCCTCGGGGCACCAGGTGGGGCCAGTTGACCCAAGGAAAAGGGCCCGGGGGACTGGGGACCCTCCTCCTCGTTTAAACTTGCATCGGGCGGCACCTTCAGCCTCCTTTTGTGCTGCCTCCCTGGAATTCCTTACATCCAAATATTATTTTAATGCTCCAGGCATTTGCCAACTTCTTGCTGGCAGTGAAGTCTGCACAGTCGAATTTTCCAGAAGTTAAGCACCCAAGTTTCCAGGCAGTCTGAACAAGGGCTTCCTTGCAAGAAGTCAGAGCAGACAAAGTGCGTGCCTTAAAGAGACCATTGGCAGCGTGATTCACAAGGGCAGGCTGCCCACCGAGTGGGACAGAGCCCTGCCGGTTCATTCAGTTGCATGCAGGCCGCTCCAGACCAAGGTGAGAAATGCAGTCCATCTCATTTCTGCAGCTCCCGGATCACCTTCTGTCACTGTCGGTGGCAAAGATGCAACTGGAACCTGTTCAGCACCTGGGCAGAGGACCTTCTCCCCGAACCCTGGCTGTCCCAATATATACAACCTCTGCACGAGGGGAGGGAGGTACCAGCCAAACAGCTGGCTACTGATCCCCCAGATGTTTGACTTTCTCCTCTGGCCAGCATTCCTTCCAGATTGACCAATCTCTGCCCAGCCAACCTCTCTCAGCTCCCTCCCTTTACCTGGGTCTCCTGACATCGTAGGTGTTGGGAAAATCCAAATACATCCTCAAATAAAAAGATAGGCTTTTGCAGGTCCTTTCATATCAAATCTGGCAGCAGGGGCTTCACCCCCCCCCCCCATCTGCAGGGTCTTGCCTTCCTAGTTCTTTCTGGGTGGCGCGGAATAGCCCCACGCTATGCTAATACTCCACCCATTAATGACGGCAAGCCATCCGGGAAGTTGTGCTTCTTTTGCAATGTCAAAATACCTACCCAGCTCACGCTTTGTCTTAAGGAATCCATATCTCTGATTGCAAAAGCCACAGCATTCTAAACCCATCAGATTTCTGTAACTCCTGATTGTTTCATTATCTGTTACTCTAGTCTTCAGTGGCTCATGATGTTTTTCCTGATGCCTGTACCGATTCCTCAGTGTTTCTGTATTATTCCCCTCGCCTTCTCACCCACTCAGAATCTCATCAGTGCCCCAAATCTGCGCAAGTGACCCACAACTTATAAAAAACTGTCTGTGCTCTGGAAAATTGTAGCCGGTTCCGACTAGGAGGCCTGGGAGGCCCCTCCTGACTCGCTCTGTTTCTGTGTATACTGGCTACCCGGCCGTGCTCTTGTATTTGTCTCCAGTCAGGGGGGTTCTGGGTGAGCTGCTGATCAGCTGCTGAGGTCTGAGCGTGGCGTCTTCCGCGTGGGTCCGAGTGCACATTCCCCCTTCTGCTAAACCGAGTTCTCCTGACATAGGCAGGCCCGCTGGGTCAGGCCTGTACAAGACCCCAAAGGAATGGGAGAGGCCAGCGTCCCTGCGGTGCTGCCCTTCGGTCCTTGGTGCTCCGAGAGCCTACAGGCCTGCCTTGGCCCGACCGCTTGGCTCTCCAGAGGGAACCCCATGTTCCAAGTCCAGAGCCCCTGCCAGGTTCTGCCCCAGCTTCTGAGACTCGTCTCTTCCTTAGTCCTCTGGCCGCCCTCCTTCCTCTCCAGGATCAGAGCAGCTTGGCTTCAGGCAATAAGGTCTCATGCTGGGCAGGCCTGCTGGTTTATATTCCATCTGGTCTGGCTTCTGGGTGAGCTTAACATACCTTAACCAGGGGCCCTCCGGATGTTTTGGACTGGGACTCCTAGCTTTCCTGGCAAGTGGCCCTGCTGGCTGAGGCTGATGGCAGCTGGAGTCCAAGAGATTTGGAGGGTGCCAGGCTGGGAACAGCTGAAAGCCCAGGCCCCAGCTGTTCCAGCGACTCTGGGGCGAAAGGGACAGCTGGTGCCGATCTCTGCTCCCCCCGTTGCGGCTGCAGGACGTGTTTGAGGCTGCAAGCACCACTGCTTGCCTGAGAGAAACGCAGGCACGGAGGGAGCAAGACTTCTCCCAGCCTGGGGGAGCGTCACCTGTAGCATTCCTGTCTGCAGGACCAGTAGAAGCAACAGAAGAGGTTCCCGGAGCAAACACGTGCTTGTTTTGTCCAGCTGGCCAAAGAGAGTTGGGAACAGTAGAGCAAAAACACACACCCTGCCCCGAAAGCACGTTCACCCACATCGGAACTGGAAGGCGCGTACCTGCCGTGCATGCGCGGAGCTTGCGCTGTCAGCCCACTGTCACCCTATGAAAATTCTACTTCCAGGGAATTCAGTTGTAAAACGGGCCATTTTAAGAAGGTTTCCCATATTCTCTTTCTTAAGATACAGTATGTTTTCTTAGAAAAAAAGAACAAAACTACAATCCCCTTTAACATCTCAGTGGTATCCTTTTAACTCTCTTTGCGCTAAAGTGAACCTTACAGATAGTTGTGAATCATACATAATCTTGTGGTTGGTGCCATGTGGCCTAGCGCTTTTCACATCACCAAAACTTTGTAGCTACGTATCTGTAGAATTCCATGGCGTTGCTCTGGAGTAAGACGTTCAAAGACTGCAACTTGGGGGTTCCTGTGCTGCAGCACGTGGACTAGAGTGGAAATTGGCGGAACAGGGAACTCTCTCAGGGCTGTCACACACAGAGAGAGGCTGCATGGCACTTGGGGTGTGCCTGTTGCTCCACTGCCCAGAAAGCCTGCCAGCGTTAAAAGGGAAAGCAATCGGAAACCATAAGAAAGAGTCACCCTTTAACAGCCTGCCCTTCTGAGCCCCATGGTTCATAAGCCGGCTTGCAGATTTTCTGTGACCTCTGCTTGCTTTTTCCTTTCCTACTAGGCAATACACGATTTCAGCACAATTTATTGTACGTCTGCTCAAAAGGAAGCCTGGTTGAGTTCTGTGCGATTGATTTCCAAATAAGTACAGATCTGATTGCAGTTTTAAGGGACGATTTCCACGGAACGATTCGAATTCCTTTCTTGTAGAACGAAAACAAGACTCCGTATGCAAGGGAGGCTGGAGGGGCAGTTGTGAGAGGAGAGCGCGGGGTGTTTCGTGATGACTACTTGAATTTGGAAGGGATAAATGATACTCTTCTGTACTGCCATGAAAGGATGTGTTACGAAGGGCTGTCAAGAGGCATAGCTCTTACGAATGCTTTCCTGCTTCCCCTGCCAAATGTCTTCCTGAACGCTGGGGAATTTTAAACAATTTTTCTTCTTCGGGAAGGAAAAAGTGGTGATGGGCGGAGGGAACCCTTTGGGAGAGTACATGTGCCAAATTCATAATCCACATGCTTTCTTATCACTTGTATAGGAGCTTGTCTAGGAAGTTCTGCTAGAAGACCGTTTGCATGCAGGTTCCGATAGTGCAGTGGGGAGTCAGACTGGAGCAGGGATGAGAGCAGGCCGAATCCACTCGTTCCCCGTTGCAATTTAGGGGGTGGGAGCGTGACAGTCAGCAGTGCAGCCGTGTGGGGTGCTCAGGGGTTTGCAGGGCGCAGAAAGAAACTGTCCGGGGAGGGAGCTGCCTGCGGAAATGGCCCCCACTTAGCAGTAGGCAATGGCAAGCAGGACGATGCTCCCCTGCTCGGCCGGAATCGGCAGCGCCACTTCTGAACGCGCGTGTCTCCAAAGCAGGAGGGCCGTTTTGGCTTGGCTGCATGGCGAGGGGCTGAGGGCAGCCTGGGGAATTCCAGCCAGCTCCTTCCTTCCCGTGGACCTTTCGGATGATGACGGCTGCCGGCTTTCCCGATCTTCATCCGTGCCTTTTTGGGCTGATGGGGCCTGCCTAAAGCGTCTCTGCAGCCCCAGGCTGGGGAAGGGGCTGCTCCTCCTGCAACTTTCCTCCCCTGTGTCGGAGCAGGTGATGAATTTGGCTTCGCTAGAGCTAATTGCACATCCGCCTGTCATTTATGCATTTGTTTTGCATTTATTAATCTTCTCTCAGTTTAAAAAGTGCTCAAGGCAATGCACAGTAAAACGACTGGGGTCCTGAAACTCCATTTGCAGTAATTACTTTCCATGCTTGTCACAGGCTAATTAAGGACGTGCATTTGCATATTCGCCTGTTCTTTGTGCGCTTCCTCTGACAGGCCACTCTGTTTGGCTCTCCTTCGTTCCCATCCGTTCTGCCTTGCTTTCATCACTGGCAGGCTCTTAACCCGTTGCAGGCATCTGCTCCCCCGGGAGAGCCTTCTGCAGGTTACTGCCTGGGGAATGTGGGTGGGGTGGCCTTTTGTCCTTCGTCCTCTTGCGACCGTGTGCTGCTTTTCCAGATACTTGGGGCAGAGCGAACGCCATTCCCTTGTCCACGGGTGGCCCTGCTCCCCTGGCCCACTGCTGACGGCGGTGGCAGGGTCAGTGCGCTCAAGTCAGGGTCACGGTTCTTTCAGTCTTCATCACGCGCCGTCCTGCTGAGCACCCTCTCCAGCAGATGATAAAGCTGCTGGAAGCGCTCTGGAGATTGGACTACATCTTGTAATTCTAGCGGGTAACCAGTTGCAAAGGGGATGGGTAGGAGCTGAATAGAGCAGGCTGCACTGAGAAAGGAAAGAGCTTGACAGAGGTATTTATTATTTATTTATTTAAAGTTTTTATATGCCCTCCCCTTGCTATATAGCCTCGGGACGGCTCACAGAAATAAATATACAATACAGTTAAATATCATACAATACAGATCATCCTCTAGTTAAAATTCTAGAAGTATAACAGAATACTTTCTAACAGGATAAAAACCACAACTACTACTGAACATTTCGAACAGGCTAGGTGTTCTATATACAACCACTCCCCCTGGCTAAAAATGAAGACACTTCTTTGGGTCAGTCTGGCACTAGGCAGCATCCACTCTTCCACTCAAAGTGCTTTGATGCACCCCGAATTGTTACTTAGCTTTGTCCACTGAGTGGCATTGTGCCTAGCTGCTTTCCCAGTCTCCTTCTGGGCTGTGATCCCATACTATGACTATCCCAACAGGCATCAGCCGGAGTTCGCGGCATTTCCTCTTCTACTCAACTGCAGTTTGCACTAGGGGTAAGAAAAGCTGCAGCAGCTGGAACTTGCTTTGCCACTCAGTTGTGCAAGGTGCAAGTTTGGTCTTGGCTTCCCTTACCTCTGGTCTCCTCAGACCTTGAAGCTATTCTGGGCAGTCTGGCCTTGAGCATTTTCACACAGAAAGCTTTAAAGGACGCTAAAATAAAAGCGAAACCGGCAGTGGCTGCCCTGTGCATTTTCACTCTCTCAAGGGAGGCACAGATGCATGTTCATATCCCTTGTGCAAGCACCTTTCAGCTTCCACTTTCTGCCATCTGCATTAGAAATTCCCACTGAAAATGGTGCATCTTTCCTGCTTTTTCTCTCCTGCCCGCCCTTTCTGAAATTCTCCACACTGACGTCCCTAAGGCCATGTTTCTTTCAAAAAAGAAAAAAAACACACATGACAAGAAATCCAGATTCTAGACAAATTTTCTAACAAGCCGGAGTGGAGGAAGAGTAAACCAGATTCAGCCAGAATCTGCCTCCAGCCATCTTCTTAAAGCGTGGGAGCTTCTCACCTGTGAATTTGCCTTCTGTGTTGGTTATAATTCCCTCAGTTGTTAGTAGGAATCTAATTTTCCCAGGAAATAGTTCCTCGTTGCTCTGCAAAGTATTTTGGAGTGGACTTGGTTGTGGGCAGGAAATCAGGACCCCCTTGGTAAAGTCCTGCTCCTGGTGGAGCTGCCTCGTTGATACTTGTCTGAGTCCTTCTGGGGATGTGGCCACAGGAGTGCCGTCAAGAGCCGCTGCCCTCCAGGACTTGCTACTGCCTCCTGATATTAAAGCCGATCCCAGAAAGCGCTGTGCACCACTGTTTTATCCCAGTCCGCATTATCCGAAGGGAAATCAGGAGGAAATGCTAAGAGGACAGCTCGCCTTGCGCAGCTTGCGGAAGTCTCCTTCCTAGCAAGCATTCCCAAACTTGACAGGAGAGGAAGCGGCTTGAGGACGCTCACGTAAGGCCCCCGTTTTATGTCTCTTTTGGCATTTCTGAATGCGCTTAAGAGAGAAGGAGGCCGTTAAGCTCCGGGCAAAGCAAACATCTAGGGCAGAGCTGGGTCCCGTTCTTGGCTGTCGGGAGCCTCCCCAGGCCAGCCGCCTGCTTCCTGTGCCGCGAGCGAGGGAAGGGGCTGTGGGGAGGGCTCCTGTGTCTGCTTAGACGTCCCTCCTCCGTGCCGCTCCGAGTGACCCCGAGTAACACCAGCGCACTTCCAGCCGCAGAACGGAAAGGTGGTCTCTTCTCAGCCCAGTGAATAAGGGCTAAGCGAGACTTCCGGTAGGCCTGAGCGGGGGACTGGCTGGACCCGTTTTGCTGGATCAAAGGGTGGCTGAGTGCAGCGGGGGGCTGAAGCTGCTCTGAAGAGCAGAGGGACGGAGCAGGCTGAGTCGGTTTCTCTGCATTCCCTGCCAGGAAAGCGGCAAGGGATCGGAACAGAACATCTGGCTCCAAGCCAGGCATTTTTGATACACCGACATCCTGTTGCTATCGATAGGAGACATTGGCACAACTATTTCTCTTGTCCCAACAGGCTTTTGGACAAAAGTCCTCCGGCCAGGGGCACTGATATTCGAGTTGGGGTTGGAGTTTAAGGGGTATGACACGTTTTAAATGCACATTTTAACGTTTTATGAAAAGTTATGTCTTCAGCCAAACTACAAGAAGGAAATTTAAAACGATATCAGAAAAGAATTGTATCAAAACTGCATTCACTGAATTACTGCAATTGTTTAAATTATAGTAATTATAACTCATTATAAGGATATAATTGCAGTGCTTAACAATCTAACCGAGTCATACCATAGAAAAATACTAATTTTTAACAAAGCTCCATAAAAGACTAGATATGTGATCACGGCTTGTGCATGTTTTCCATTTTCCGCAGTAGAAAATGACCTGCAATGCCCAACGGGCCTCAATCCACCCAAGAGGCTTTCTGGGTATTTGTTTACCCATCCATAAATAAATTTCTTAAACTAACAGGAATTGCAAGAAATTATCTCTTGCGTAACTGCAACTGGAGAGGGCATGTGATGCTTCCAGTGCTCCTCTAGTGCGTATTTTGTTCCAACCAGACCCACTGCCTGTGCGACAGCAAAACTCAAGCCCCTTCGCACAACCCGGGGACAGAACCAAAGCACTCATTTCCAGAACAGGACACGTCGCCAGCGCTTCCTTTGCTGGCCAGCCCTCTCCCAAAAACAGGCACCGAGGCTCATTTGGGGTGGGTTTAGGAAGCACCAGCTTGCATGGAGAGCATTAGCTGCCTCTCACAAGGCTAACTCCATGTATGAACCACCTTGACGGTCTCCCAGTGTTTAGCTGAATCCATCTGAAATCTGGTTGGAATTGAAAAGACCTTTCGTCCTCGGACCAAGCAGCTCATGACCCCGTCTCCTACAAGCCCCAAACTTGTAGGGGAGGGGAGAACCCTACCTCCACAGGGATGTCCCTGAGGTGATGGGACACCCCAGGGAAGAGATCTTGGAGTGAAAAGCTCTGTGAAAAGATTGGCGCGACGTGTGAGGAAGCTCAACTCCATGACTGGAAGCTGACCTGAGAATGAAATAGCCATTTTGCCAGAGCCGTGTGGGTCAAGGTGCTTGATGCAGGCATGTTTGGAATTGCAGCACAGTCCTGCTCTCAGGCGTAATGCAGAGCTGGAAGAAATGCAGAAAGGGGCAGTCAGGGCTGGGAAACCCGTCCCATGAAAAAGGCTGCGATGTGTGGGACTTTTTGATTTAGCTAAAAGTGACTAATTAGTGGCACGATGGAGGATCGGGACATTGCAACCGGAGTGGAAGGGCGACTGGGCAGGCCCGCGGAGGACAGCGCTGTCGACGGCCGCACGCCGCCTCAGCGCCCCTGCAGTCCACAGCCGTGGGAGCGCAAGCAGGCAGCCTGTGGTGCCCGGCCTGCCGTGGGCTTCCTCCTGCTTGTGGCCCCTGTGGGGAGAGGGACGGCAGAGCTGGTGGAGTTTGGCTTGCCCCTGATGCTCGGTATTGCTATTGCTGCGGAATCCGAGGCAAACTTTTCGTTGCGTGATGGGTTGTCCCTGAGGTTCATCCCTGGATTTTGGAACTGACTGGTGTCAACCTGTATGAGGAGGTCGTAGCACGGGGATTGATCTTGGGGTGATGTGTGTTCGTGTGTGTGCACTTGATATATTTAAATAATCCCCCACATAGAAAGAGATTGAAAGGGAAGGAGGAGGGAGAGCTGATCGTCTGAGCTACAAATCCACAAAAGGTGGTGGTCGGGAAGGGTTGCTTGTCATGATGGTGGAGCCCAGCCTAATACGCTGGGCTTTGGGGAGAGATGCAGGCTGTGATCTTATTGTGAGGGTGTGTCAGCCATGTGCAAGCCATTCAGGCTGGCTTGTCAGGAAGCTCCCTTTACCTCCGCCTCCAGGACTCTCGGATGGTGGCCCTGCTCTGGAGCCGTGTGTGCAAGAGGCTGAAGGTCACCTTCCAGGTGATGCTCACACATTCTGCTGAGGCGAAAGTCCCCTTCCAGAGCTTCCCAAGGCTGCCGCCGTGGAAGTAGTATTGCCCCGAACTTCCTGGCTCCCGCTGGGAAGCACAGCCCGTCCAGGTTGAAGCCAGCCCTTTTTTCTTTCGTTGCAACATTAAATCGAAGGATCCCGCAGGCAAAGACTGTTGGCTTTTTAAAGTCAAGGGACTTGGCTCGCCCCTGAGATGGAGCTGTTTTAAAGATGAACAGCTTACTTGCGGGAAAAGAGGGAAGCCCCCATCTCGTGGCGGGATGGGAGCAGGGGAAATCTCCTTGAAACAACGTGCAAGTGCTGCTGCAACCTCAGGGCACCGCCGTCCCCTTCTGGCGCATCCAGGGCTTGCGTAGCCCACGCGGCACCCCTGCAGCGCATTCCCCCCCCCCCGACATCGGCTTATTGCAGGCAGTGATGTCAGAAAAGAAGCAACCTAGAGAACTGTCTCATCACAGTAAAAATTCTTCCGTCTTAGCCTGTGGAAAATTCCCGTGTTACTGAGACATGAGGCAGCGACTTGGGGAAGCTGAACTTCCTTGAGACGCTTCCATTACCCCGCCCTGAATTCGGCCTCTCCCCACCATGCACTGCTTTGCCCTGAAACAGTGCGATTGCACCGCCTTCTGGTTTCAGCAAGCCGAGGAGAATGTGAGCGAGCTGGAGCCCAGGTCACAGGAAGCAGGGCCACCACAGATATTTGACCTCCTGAACCCTCTGATGTCATGAGTGTTTTCTCTAGCATAGTTCTGCAAAGCATCGCCTGATCCTTCGGGGTCAAGGGTGGCTCCAGCAGCATGCAAAAATAGCCCGGGTGAGCGCCACTTGAGGGTTGTACAAGAGCCCTTGGCACACGTGACTTAAATGCCGCATCTTCTTTCCCAGGCCATGCTCAGCAGACACCAGGCAGGGGAAATAAGCTGTGCTCAGCAGTGACGGACTTGGAGTCGCGGACCTCCGTCACCCAGCCCTCTCCTGAAGCCGTTTCCAAGGTATTAAGCATTATTCTGGTTCCAAAGGGGGTGGAGGCCACACAAGGGACGATTCCTTAAACCAACGTACATGCAGCACTTCAGTAAGGCAGCCAGGCTGCGGAAGCATGTGGGATGGGAGCAGAGAGCCAGGGTTTGTCCCACCCCTGCTGGTGCAGGACACCACCTCACACCCTCCCACTCAGGTGGCTGCCCCGTTTCCCCTTGAATGGCTCCTGTGTGGGGGAGCCCCCCACCTCTCCGGGCAGCTGGTCCCACTGGCACATTGCTCCAGCAGTGAGGAAGCTCTTCCTGATGCCCAGCCCGATTCTGGGCTGTCGCAACTTGACTTGATTGTTCCATGTCCTGCACTCTGGCATCAGCAGGAAGAGATCCTGACCTTCCTCACGTCGTTTCATCTGTCAGCTTTGCAGGGACTGGCTGGAGCGGCTGCTTCACGTGGCAGACACTGACGACACCCGCAAGGAGCCCCGGTCGGCCAGGGGTGCAGGCAGGGCCGAGGGAGGGTTCTTCGCATCCCCCCAGCCCTGCGTCTCGCCATGGAGCAGGTCAGCAGCTTTTTCCACGCCATCTGGACGTTCATCCACTCCAAGCACCAGGAGGGCGTCTACAACACGGTCTGCCTGGCTGTGCTGATGGCGCTGCCAGCCCTCGTCCTCCTGGCCAGTCTGTTCGTCTGCTGCCACTGCTGCTTCTGCGGCCGGCGGCAAAGGGACGGTCGGGGCTCCCGCAGGAGCAGCAGCAGCAGCCCCTCCCAGTGGAAGAAGCGGGGCAGGATGCTGAGGAAGAAGAAGGAAGAGGACCTCTGGATCTCCGCGCAGCCCAAAATGTTCCTGCTGGAAAAGAGGCCGTCGCTGCTGGCCTAGGAGAAGGGGGCGGACGAGAGACGTTCCTGCTCCCCGTGAGGGTTTCGCGGCACTTTGGGCACGCGGTTGGCAAACTGGACTGTCTCCCTGGTCAGGGTGATGCGCGGCTTTTCTTAGAAAACAAAGCTTTGGGGAGGAATGTCCTGAGATGTTGTGGAAAGTCCCCTTGTGGGGGGCGTGCATTTGTAAGCACACTGCTAACTGCACCCGGGTGGGAGGCGCTGTTGCCCCTGCCAGGAGCATGCGAGTCCCCATGCACCCGAGAACAGACTCGCGCGTGCCCGCCAGCACATCTGCGGCATCTGCGGCCTTGGACTAAACGTTCGTGTCTGCATCCTTCAGCCCAACTAACCAATCTCGCACTGACAGCAAGATGTGCACTAGCCAGCAGCGCCTGCTGCACGCCCATGTTTGTGTCACATGCACTGCCTTAGAGGCCCACGCGTGGGAGCACACAGCAGCCAGGCGAGCTCAGCCGAGCTTCCAATGTGCAGGGCTGCCGGCACAGCTGCCGACTGAGCGGGCAAGCAGTCCTTCTGGCTGCTCGCTTGATCCCGGAGACAATGCTGCTCTACCCTCCCCAGTAGCCCCGCGCCTTTTGGTTTCATTCCCTGATTGAAAGCGGCGTCTCTTTCATCCTTCTAAGCTCCTTTTTTGTTTGCTCTGACAACCAATTCTCTCCCGAAAGCAGCATACAGCAGTGCAAAACCTGTCCTGCACCTGTCTCTGATTCCCTGGTATTCTTGGCACACCCATTTACTTAGGAGCAAGTTCCCCTAGAATCATAGAAGAGCAGAGTCAGAAGGGGCCATGAAGGCCATCTAGTCCCACCCCTGCTGCTGCAGGACACCAAGTCACACTACCCCACTCAGGTGGCTGCCCAGTTTCTTTCTGAACAGCTCCAGGGTGGGAGAGCTCCCCTCCTCTTTGGGCAGCTGGTTCCACTGTCCTATTGCTCTGGCAGTGAGGAAGCCTTTCCTGATGCCCAGCCTGAATCTGGGTGTCCCAACTTGACTTGATTATTCCGTGTCCTGCACTCTGGCATTAGCAAGAAGAGACCTTGACCTTCCTCTTGTGACAGCCTTTGAGGTCGTTATGAGGGATATCGTGTCCCCTCTCTCAGTCTTCTTAAGGCTGAACATGCCCAGTTCTCTCAGTCTCCCTAAATATAGCTAGACTTGCTCCTGAGTAAACATCGATGGGATTGCGCTATGAAAATAATTTCTGTGGAAATCAGGGCTGGACCGCTTGAGCCAACCCCGCAGTCTGGGATAGGTCTCAGCTGGGGCCAAGGTGTCCGTCAGCCTGGGCAGTGCTCTGGGGAATTCGCAGGTCTGCTCCGGCAAGCACATTTCTTACATATTTTTGCCTCTCAGTAAGTAGCTGTCCTGTGTTCAGCTTAAGCAGAGCTGTGCTGAGCCACTTTGTCACCAGTATTTGCGCTGATCCTTCTTTCTGGTCCCGCATTCCAAGTATTGCCCGTGTCTTGCACAGATTATGCAAAGCAAAACCTAACAACATTTTTATTTAAAAAATAAATTTATTTTAATGAAACTAACCTGTTCAGTTTTTTGGTGCTGCACAACCTGGCCTTTGGAGCTACACCTTAAATCAACACCACTTGTAAATTTTGCTGGGTGGTGGGGAAAATGATTTTTTTCTTTTGGTGAGTCCAGTGGAAGCTGATTGCTCAGAAATGTAAAGGGAGGGAAAGAACGCTGAATGACGAGGACCACACAAAAGGAGCTCTTCTGAGCAGATTCAGGCCGGTGGCAGCTGTGCTGAATCGCCCACGGGACCATCCGGTCCAGCACGCCACACGCAAGGGAGCAAACCGGCTGCCCCGGGATGCGTGTGAGACCTCCATCCGCCCAAGGTCCTCGGCCACCGGTGAACGCGAGCAGGCCGCCTCTGGTGCAGGAGGGGGCACAGAGCCAGCCAAGAGGCTGCCTTCATCCCCACCCCACCTCCTGAAAGAGGATGTATTAACGTTCTCAGCGGCAGGATGCCTTGGGAGACAAATGTGGCAGACCTGTTTGCTGTCCACTGCTCGTCACAGTTGTTTCAACTGTGGCTGCCAGCCTTAATTGGCTTGATGTGTGGGGCAATCAAATTAAGCAACAGCTGAAGCGTGTTTCCCCAGAAGTAATTCCCATAGACTTCAATAGCATTTGCTCCCTGTCAGATATGCTTAGGGCAGCCTTCTGTGGCTTTTTTGTGTAAAGGGCAATGAGGAGGATGGGCCCGAAGGCCGCTGCGGTGTTGCTGCCTGGGGAGAGAAAAAAGAAATACTCCAGGTGGGCCCCCTTTCTCATTACAAATGGTGCTTCGTGCTTGGCTCCCCGTCCCTTCACTCACACCTGCACGGGCACAGGCGGTCTGCCAGGTCAGCGGCAACTGAGCAGCCACGGGGCCAGTGACTGCTCTGGCCACTTCACACACGACCAGGCTATTCCCACAGCCACCCCCACCCCCACTGTGCTTGTAGAGGGGGAGAGCATATGTGATGCAGCGGTTAAGAGCACTGGGCTGGGACGCGGGTGGGCCGGGTTCCAGTCCCTGCTCAGCCATGAAGCCCACTGGGTGACCTGGGGCCGGTCACAGCCTCTCGGCCCAGCCTACCTCACAGGGCTGTTTTGGGGTTATATAAGACTGAGAGCAGGAGGAGGAGACTCAAGTAAGCTGCTTTGAGTCCTTTGAAAGAAAAAAAGGTGGGATATAAATTTATAAATACATACGTTTATGCAAGGTATGCAAATCATTGTGAGGTTCTGAGGCAGTGTCAGAGCTCCCTCTGCTGGCCAGAGGCTGCACTAGCAGCCCTGGTGGTTGCAGGACTGGGCCAGTCCATTGTGGCCACCTGGGCTGTTATGCGCGTCACCTGGGAGCCCTGAGGGAACAGCTGTATAAGAACCAGCTCTGCCTTCCAGATGAGCCTTGGCAAGAAAGGTCTCTGGAGGTGTTGGAGGGCCCTGTGCCTTCTGGAACCTGCTTCTGGGAAGTCTGCCTGACGCCTTGCTCCCGCCTCTGCTTCTGGACCTTGCCCGACTTCCCGGTTTTCACCTGCTCCCCCTTCCACTCCATTCCCAGGTACCGCTTCTCCTCGGCTGGTCTCTCTGGCTTTCGACTCTGGACCGGCCTTGGCTACTCTTTGCCATTTGGACTGACGGACCTTGTCCTTCTGTTGCCAGCCTCAGCCTCTGGACTGCTTGACTGCAATTCAGCATATGCTCTCGTAGCGCACCGGTTTCTGGGTCCAGGCGCCCTGATCTGATATCCAGCTGCTCTCACCCTGGAGAGAGGTCCTTACTTGACCTTCAGGACAGGCCGGAAGCCCCCGTGATGGCTGCTGGCTGTGCACAGTCCTCGGGGCATCCCCTGGGCTGTGCACCAGCACCTGTGCGACGCAGCCGCACCCTGAGCCTGCTCTGGTGCCCTCACCCGGCGCCCGACTCAACACACGAGCCGTGCAGCGAATGCACATCCGCTTCTCCTTTTGCCTTAACATGTGCTGTGTGCGCAGACACGGGCCGCTTCCGCTCAAGTACCTTGTCCAGATTACTCCAGCTGAGTTTACACCTCGGCTCAAGCGGCTCTCTCGGGGCACGAGCTTGCCATTATTAATGCTTGGTGAAGCGTGGGGGTGGGGCAGGGTGCAACGCAATTCGTGGAACCCTTCTTGCATGTGTCTACTCAGAGGTACATCCCCCCCCACCCCCGGGTCCAATGGGCTTGCTCGTAAGTGTGCAGAATACCCAGCCTGGCCTAGCGTCTTAGTATCGTCATTTTAAACTGTGTGTGGTTTAAAATTACCTTTCTTTATAATTACCAAGGATCTGTCCATAATTACATTCTGTAACTATGCATAACTATTTTGCTAAATAATGTTTATTTCTGAAATATTCCAACATGCACAATGAGCACCAAGTAGACAATCATCTACAAACGCATTTGTTCTAACAAGCAAAGCTAATTAGCCACCTGGGTCAAAATTGAAATTTGAGCAGTTTGCAGAACTAAAAGACTGGTACATGATGCTGCGGTCAGCCTTACTTTTGCAAAACCTAAAGTGTTTTTTTAATGAAGCTACAGTGCTTCTCAATCTGTAAATAAGTATTTTTAAAAGCCAGCACCTTCTTGAATTAGGAAAATGTATGCTTCTTGAATGTAATAAGCCCAATAACATTTTTTTAAATGATGGCTCTTATAATTATGCATTTCGCAACACTCTCAGAACCATTTTTAAAGAGGAAGCTGAGAGGCACAGATCCAGGGATGGCCTAAGAGTCCTTTGCTGAGCTGGGACTATAAGCTAGCTTGCCAACTTTAGGTCGCATCAACAGACCCGTGTCTGCCTGCACCAAGACTTGCTTGCAGCATCGCCGCATGGGATACGAGCATTAAGGCCTGCCTTCATGGATGCGGAAGAGCGAGTCCTGCTTTTGCTGAAAGGCTTCTCCTGTGACCCTCGTGCAATGTTCTTTTAAGCACATCCATGTTGGGGTCACTTCTACGTTGAAGAGCGAAGGGACACTGGGGGGACGCTGGCCTTATCAAGCTCAAGTATGACCACACAGACCCAAGGGGCAGGGGCCCTGTGGTCCCCCGGATGCTGCTGGACCACAACTCCCACCATCCTTGGCCAGTGGCAATGCTAGCTGCAGCCAGAAGGGGATCTGGAAGTCCACAGGCTTGCCACCCTGACACGGAGGTAAGCGTTCGCTGTTCTCAGATGGAATCCCACGCTTGGGATCAACCCCAGGGAACACCGAGTCTTAGCTCTCACGATGGCGGAAGAGTCCTCCAAGCCAAATAAATGTGATGCCCCACCAGGTCAAAGCTCTCCTCTCGTCCTCATTTCACCTACTATGTGCAGGTACATTGCGGCGCAAAGGAGGAGCAATCCATCGCTCGAGAGCTGGGCTGAAATGCTGCGGTCGCCGCAGAGCGAACCTCTGAGCTTGGGGGGGGCACGGAGAGTCGCCCAGACCACCCTGCGCACCCCGCCAGAAGCAGCCAGCACGTCGCCACGTGCCCCGATGCGGCGGCGAAAGGAGGAACCGCGCAGCTGCCAGAGCAAGTGGGCAGCAGCCATTTCCCACATGCAGAAATACCTTATTTTGGTAGGAGGAGACCTGGAGATGCGAGCACGGCCTTGAGCAGGACCTGAGGTGCCCCACTGCTGGGGGGCGGGGCTGGGTTGACTATCAACGCCTTGAGAGCCTGCTTGTTCAAGGCTGGCCACAGAGCTGAGTGGCGGGTCAGGGTCAGGGTAGCCCTGGGGGCCTTCCCCCCCCCCGCCCGCCTCCATTGTGTTCCAAGTCCTGAGGAGGGGGGCACCCTTGCTGCCCCCAGGCTGCTAGGAAGCAGCAGCCACTGCCACCAGAACACAAAGTGGGAGAGAAATGGGGCCGTGGCCTCTGCTTCTCCCGGCAAGGACACGCCAGAGGGGCCTGGCGGGTGCAGGGGGGGCAGCCCCTCCCTCTGCCAAGGCACCTCAGGGCAAGCTGGGCAGGGGGAATGGAGCCTTCCAGCCACAGCTGCTTCCGAAGGCCAAAGAGCCGCCACCCCCCCCCCCCCCCCCGAAAAGCTTTGAACTGAGTCTTCCTTCCTGCTTTCCAATCATTCTCACATGCAATGCAAGTTCTGTGGTGATTCCAACCAATTGAAGAAGAAGATACTTCTCAGGCCAGCGGAACATAATCAAATGAACATAATGAAATGAGTCCTCCGTGGCCTGATGCGTTGCCATGTGATAAGGCACCTCCATGCTCAGGCTGGCAAGCGGGGTACCTCCAGGAGCGCACCTCCAACGGCCAGAGATCTCCTCTTCCTGCCCCGGACTGGCTCGGTGCTGTGTGACCGGGGGCGGATCTTCATCTCCGTGAAAGGGATGGAGAACAAGTGACCCTTCCATGGCTCCCAGTTAATTCCCTGGAAAGAGCAAGTTCACGGGGCGTGAAGGGGGTGCGAGGCCAGAGCAGGAAACCCCGCAGACCACCCACAGAGTTGCTCTCCTGCTGTCAGACCTGGAGCAGCTTCACCGGGGCTGAGCTTTGCTTCAGGGGGGCTTCGAGGACCCCCCTCCGCTGTTGGGACGGTGCCAGAGGCAAAGGGGGTGGGCCGAGCCACCAAAAATGTCAGCCTGTTTAAAAAGAGCTCTTCCTGCTTTTCTCCCTCGGGCGTTTCAGAAGCAGGAAAGCCCCCAAGCAAGGTGTGCTAGGAGGAAGCACCCCTCGCCGCTGGCTCCGGATCGGGCCCTCCAGCCTGCAGCCCTAAGGTAAGGGGAGGACGTCCGGAGGCCGGGAGGGAGCGGCAGGTGAAAATGACACTAAGCGACACTGCCAGAAAAGCGTCCTGAGCGCAGCTCATCCGCTCCGAGTGCAGACGGGGTGGCCATGGGGTGGCCATGGGGTGGCCATGGGGCCCGCTTGCTGCCACCCCCCTTTGTGGCTGCTGCGCCTCAGCCGGGGCACCGCGTGCCGCAGTGATCCTGCCGCGACTTGCTGAGGGAGGCGTGGACAGTCCTGGCGAGAATGATGGTCACACCCACTATTTATGTTTTATAGGGATTATAAGTGTGGTCCGTCGCTATGACTTTAGAAAGTGAGGAGGACAGAGGATCAGACCAAAGGTCCATCCAGTCCAGCACTTCGTCCACGCGGTGGCAAACCGGCTGCCCGCAGGACCCCCCCGCGGGACGGGTGCAAGACCTCCTCCCGCCCAAATTCCTCAGCCACTGGTGCACGCAGGCATACCGCTTCTGGTGAAGGAGGGGGCACACGGCCAGCAAGGCTGGTCGCCACTGACAGCCACCTCCGCCATGAATCTGCCAGTCCGCCTTTAAAGCCATCCAGATCGGCGGCCGTCACCACTTCCCGTGGCAGCGAATTCCGTAGTTTTACTGTGTGTGACGTGACGGACTTCCTTTTATCTGTCCTGAATCTCCCACCCATCAGCTTCATGGGAGGACCAGAGTTTGGGTGTTACGGAGATGGAAAACATGCATTCTTTCAGCTTGGGCATCTGGAGCCTGCGAATGTGGGCACTGGCTCACTTTGCCAGGTGTTTCATTTGATGGCACAGCTCTGCCTTCGCCTCCGCCCCCGAGGAGGCGGAGATGCTGGGTGAAGTCATGCTCAGCCAAAGCTAAGCACTGTGAAGTCCTGCCGGTGTTAGTGTGCTGTCTGTTTCTCCTTCAGAGAGCGTGTAAGGCCCCATCTAAGTGTGGATCTTTTGGCTGTTGGAGTTCCGACAGCCCTGGCATTATAATTATCCTATCTTGAGAATAATGGAAATGCTCTTCCTGTCCCTAGCAGATGTTGTGCTGAGATGCATGTGCTGAGGACAGTGTGTGGCTGAATATTTTTTTCCATTACCTGCAGCCTAGTTATGGAGCGCAAAAGTCCCAGTGCACCTGCAGTCAGCAACAAGAGAGCAATTGTATGGCTCCCGTTAATTAACCTTGACTGAATGTGCAACAGTTTGCATGATGATAAAGAAGGAAACATTCTTTGCTTTGAGCAGAAGCAGATATGCATCATCAGATATCATACTGAAAGAAGCATTCCTTGCTATGTGAAAAAATGGGGAATTATTCTTATAAGATGGTCCCTGCTGTCCACACTACTTTTAGTGAGAAAATTGTTTATTTTTAAACCTGTTGCCAGATTAATAGGGTGGATTTTCAAAAGAGTAAAAGTATTCTAATTCATCCAATAAAATAAATCAATTAAACCCTGCAGGTCCTAGTGATGATTCCCTACCAAAATTCAGCATCAGGAGAGGACAGAATAAAAGGGTTCCATATTCTGTCCATTGTACAGGCGGTTCCAATCAACTCACAAGCGGCACACGAAAGTCCCTCAGGTTGGCAGGACTGGCAGCCTGTCAGGCAGCTGGCAAGTGGCGCAACGGAGGAAAGAAAGAGCCACAAGACACGTACAGAGCTCGGAACTCACCTCACTGTGCTTGTTCTCTCCGTATTTGCCATTGAGGTTGGCCAAGTGGCAGTTCTTGTACCACCAGCCGCCGTGGTGAGCTATCGCGCAGTTGCTGATAGCGATGTCGTTGTCTCTGTCCCAGGTGGTGAATTTCCAACCGTTGTGGTACGTCAAGGCATCCCCTTCACCAGCAGAGAACAAGAATGTTATAACCGGGGGAACGCGTTTGATCCCGGACATAAAAGATGCACCCTCTCAGCCAGGCGGTTTGGAACGACAACTCCCAGCATCCTTGGTCAAAACATCTGGAGGTCATCATAGTGAGAAGGGTTGCCGTAGAGGCATCAGGATTGCAAAGGACACATTTATACAATTGCATGGCATCTATCCAAACAAAATGGATAGAAAAACACGTGTGATTCTTTAGACAGATGATAGAAGAGTAATCTGCTGCTAGTAGACTGTATTTATTCCTAGCATTTATGTGAAGCTATCCAGAAATACTGGAAGAAAATCAGTCAAAATATTATACAACAGTTACTCCCTTCCAATTCAAAACTGTCTCTTTTTGCTCTTCTGAAAAGATATTTAGCAATAGATAATAAATCTAGTTAATAGCATATAATAATTATATTAATAATACCAAAAGCCCAGGAACTTCCTACTAAAAACAGGGTTTGGGGAATTTAGGATACCATTAAACTGATGAAGTTAACAAATTTGGTTAGTGGAGGGAAGACTTCAAAGATGCTTTTCCATGAAAAGAATCTCTTAACTATGGAAGAGCTACCTTTGGTTGGATGGGTAATACAGAAACGTCACCGGCTCCTTAAATGAAGCACCAGGACCATTTGGAAAAAGCAATATTGTCGATGCTATTCTTGTCTTGTTACGCACTGTCGGTGCATTGGTGTTGTCTTGCACATGAAACTCTTTGTAGGAATATTACTGCTTCTGCGTGGAGTACAAAGCATTGTCTGTCTGCAGACGGCTCATAAACCGGTTAGACCGTGCCCTCTTTAACACATTCCTTGCCCAGGGCTGGGATGCAAGGTGCTACAGCGAGCAGAAACAAGGAGCGATGCTTACCAGCAGTGCCTCTGTACTTCCCCACAGCAAGCCTGTATCTGTCCTTGCTGGACCCCACCTGGAAGAGGTCATAGACCGCGTGGACAGACTCGTTGTGGGTGCGCAAGTCCACCCTCAGCTCATACGGAATGGGCGCCGCACCGGTGAGCTCATGCAGCTTTTCGAGGCCTGAAAGAAACAGTCCAGAGGGATCCTAAGAGAGGCTTGCAAATGTGAAGACGCTGGGGAGCCGATGGACACAATCCGAGGCATGCGGAGACTGAAAAAAGCCTTCCAACACCCAGCACGCCTGAGCCAGGATTGTGCCTGTCTGGCTTGGGAACTTTTGCAAGTTAATTACCGCAAACCCCCAAATCTTGGTGTTTGGGAAGAATACCAGTGGAAATTAGAGGCTCCTTTGCTGGGGCAGGTTGGCTCAGGTAAACATTTAGGTGTGACATTTAACTCGTCTGGATCCTGCTCTGCTCTGCTCATCTGAAGGTCACTGCCCTGGCAGCCAGTGCTGTCCCTAACTTTATTTTTCACTCCTTGGATGGACCCCACCAAGGGGGAAGTTCGTGGTGCCCTCTTTGAGCAACGTTAGGGCAAGTATTATTCCAGCTCTGGATGGCCCGCTGTGCTGGCCCACTCGGCTGTCGCAGCCCTGAAATCTGAACCGCGGACGCTTCTGCCTGGAGCCCTGGAAATGGCTCCCAAAACAAGTGCCCAACATTGTTTCACGGGAAGCGTTGCTTGCAAAGCAGCTGTTTATTTTTGGCTTCAGATAATTTTTCAGTAGGCCCCTCTTCTTGTTTTACTGGCATCTGAGGACTTGGGGGCCACCAAAATGCATCTGAACAGGGACTCTGGATTGGCTACTGGATTGCAAGGAGCTGCATGACTTATCAATGCTGGCTCTTCCTTTAGTAGCCGTGTATCGTCCCAACACGCTCTGTGAGGAGTTTCTAGCCTTCCCTGGGCAAACGGCACACGGTTTCAACACCTCTTAACTCAACGAACATTAAAAGCCCTGTAAGTAATAGAGATGAAGGGACCTTTATAGGGGCCAATTTTGTTTGTTTGTTAAGCTTTTATATGCCATCTAATACTAAAAAGTCTCTGGGTGGCTTACAAAAAAATTTAAAAAACCACAGCAACCACATACAACGAACAACACACAATTTAGGGTGAAGAGACCATGGTCCAGTTGGTTGGTAAAAGATCTGCCTTGCTTTCTTTTGGAATGAACTCCTTTTAAAACAAAATGTTATTTTCATGGCAGGGCAGATTGTTTTCTGCCCTGCTAAGGACATTAAGATTGGGAAAAGGAAGCATTTTATCTTGACAGGTGATCAAATAGGCCATTGAGCTATTTTCAGGAACTGTAAATTTTTACTATGCTATCAGTTGCTGACAGTAAACTATGGTTTAGTTTTCTGTTCATATATTTAGCCTAACTGGTTATATGTTAAGACTGTAACTTTCTCCCTTTGTAATGCTAGTCTGATGTATATCAAATGCTGCCTGTCTCTCAAGCAATACTCTAAGCTGAGCCCGACTGCGGGCAAGATCATCTGCACTGTGACAGAGGCCTCCGGCAGCTCTGGCTTCCCCCTCAGGGACCTGAGAGAGAACCAGAACCTCCCTGCCGTGGGGCCAACCAAGCCACCTCTCCGGGCTCAGGAGGTCACCTGGGGAAAGGGGAAATTCTCCCCCAGGTCGCTGCAAAGATCCAGGCACCTCTGGCTCAATTTCTAGTATCCCGAGGGAAGGGATGACCGCTGACCAATGAAAATGTGGAAAACGTTCCTTTCAGCCCCAACCCATGCTGCCTGCCGGAGAATATCCCTGGCTGTGTGGATCTAGCCGTGTGCAAAGTGCTGCTCCTCACCTGGCATTCGCTCCCGTCCCCACAGGGAACCCGAGAAGGGGTCTCGCTCCCCCATGCGGAGGAGCACCTGGCAGGTGAGGGAGCCTGCTGCAAGGCGGAGGGCCGGAGAGCTGCAGAGAGGCTGCAGCACAGGCCAATCGAGGACAGGAATGGCTCCTGGGCTGCTGGCTGGTCCTTCCTGTTCTCGAGCACAATCCTGGGTCAGGTGTGGTCAAGCAAGGCTTGGGAGGGCTGCAGCTGAACTCAGAATATGCTCCTGAATGGACTTGCATGGAACCCTTTGCCAGGTGCAGCCAAAATGCTCAACCAGATGGGGAAAAGTCTCCATGAAAGTAAGAATGTCAAAGTCGGTGTTTGAATCCATCAAAAACTGCACCTCCTCGCCAAAGGATTACGTGGCCATTTGGGGGAATTGAGAAAATGTCCCCAGCACTACCACAAAATGGCTGAAAAGGGAGGCAGGGCAAAGGACGAGTCACTTCCTCGAAGGACTGAGTCGGGCCTGAGCCCATCACACGATGCAGCTCCTCTGCGCTTGAAGTTTTCTGTGCCAACAGAAAAGCCAAAGGTGCTTGACTCCAAAGTGGGAGGGTGGGGCTCTGCAGGGCACCAAGCAAGGTGCACGAAGGTGCCTGCAGGTGTCCCAGTGCCCACATCCCGTCTGGGTCTTGATGAGGTCAGACAGACGGAAGGCCTTGCGTTCAGCCCCGGGCCAGGCCAGGCCAGCAGGCCCCACCGTCCAGGGAGGCCCGAAGTGGAGCTGCCCCGCCGCCCCCTCCTAGGCCCAGGGGCCCTCTGGGGAGATCGGGTGCCCGCGAGAGTTGCAGCTTTGCTCTGCAACAAGCCCAAGCGCTTCCTTCTGCAATGGAAAGGGGCCGGCTGCACCACGGCCCAGCCAGCAAGGGATGGGCTGAGCAGAAGGCACAGAGGAGCCGAGAACGGGCGCGCTTGCAAAGGGGATATTGCCCCAGACCTGCGAGGACTCCTTGCTTCGGGTGCTTGCTTCGGGTCCAGCCAATGCGAGGGGGAGGCTGCCCGCCTTCCGCTTGCCCTGGGACAGGACGGCAGCTGCCTCTGAGGTCCCCCATCAGCTACGCAGGCCAGACGGACTGGATCGTCTTAATATCTGGATTAACGATGGGGCTTTTAAAAGGCTTGCTCACCCACCCCGCCCGACCAGCCACAGTTACATGCGGAATGCAGATACTGTACCAAGCCAAAATTCCCCACTGGGGTCCCCAAAGCCTTCCACGTAATTCCTCCAGCGCTTGAAGAAGTCGAGTTGCCCCGAGTTCCTCCTCTGAATAACCTGCAGAAGCAAGCAAAGACCAAGTGATGCACCTGGCACACCGAATACTGATTTCTAAATACTGAATAACAACGCTTTATTGCAGTGGAAAACTGGAGACAGGCAGACTGGTGGATGAGAGCCATAGAGATAAAGATGTAAATTAAGGAGGTTCAAGGCAGTGCAACTAAGAATTTTGTTTTTCTCCTCTTCTGAAATCCCCCCTGGATTTGGGGTTTCCAAAACATCCAGACTTGTTTTGGAACAACACGAACACATCAACAATGGACACTTTTCTTTTCCTCTGGCGGCGGAAGGACTTGATTCAAGCTTATGAACAAGGAACTTCAGCAAACGGCACATTTCACCTCCTGCTTTACATGTTATCAATACGCACGAGCACATTGATTGCATCACAGAAAAAAGCAGCCCTTGTATCATCTCTCTTTGTGCAAAGTTCTAATCGGCTCGCTTCTCAGAAGCATGTAAAAGCGGCAGGAGGTTGGCGGAACTGGAAAACTTCATCAGTTGCATCATGCATTTAAAAAGACTCCTCCAGGTAAAACACCTTCAGAAGGTGAGCGGGACAAAGCGCTCTGCTTGCGCTCTTGCGCTCCTGCCCATCACGGCCAACTCCCAGGACACATCGAAAGGGTGGGTGTGCACCCTGACCTGCCCCTCCCTCCCTGCCTGCATCGTGGAGACCTGCAAGGCACTTCGGATGCGTTGGCCGCAACATCGGCGGTGCTGGGGAAGGTGCAGCTCACACACAAGGAAAAGGGCGGGAGGCTTCAGGAAGCAATTCCAAAGAAAGGGACTTGGAAAGGCCCGGGAGAGCAGCGCCCTCCCGAGCCGCACTCACGAGCCACCCGCCTCTGTCGGTGGTCATTTCACAGTACACCTTCACGGGCCGGTTCGCATCGCCACTCAGGTAGATGGTAAAGATGCCGCTGGTGGAATGCCCGTTTTGCTGGATCTGGCTGCAGTCGGCGGGGAACGGGTAGTGCAAGCTGACTGCAGAAACAGAGCAGGAGAGAAGCCCCATCAGCAGCTCCAGAAGGGAAGCAAGAACCCGGAAAGGGATTTGAGCTGGGCGGCATGCCACTACGGTCAGAAATACAAAGTTATCTAGAATTCTCTGTGCTGATGAGAAGAGTCTCTCATCTCCTTCCCAAGCAGGGCTTTGCAGACTGCTAGCATTCTTGATTATAAAAACCTCTGAAGGGTCAGCGCTGAGAAGTCGCTTTCTGCCCAAAGACCAGCCCTCCGTAATCCAGTCGCTTGACAATTGGTCTACCGAACAAGTCTAAACCCACCGTTACATGAAGGTGTCACTTTCTAGTTCTAAGCTAAGCAAATGTTGCATGAAATTCTGGAATGCCTGTGGCCGTCTGCAAATGCTGTCCAGTTAGCCTTATCCTGAATAGCCACTGCCACACAAATCTGAGATCTGGGCTGCTTTTTTTTTCAACCAAAACAGGCCATTACACCTTCACTAATTCCCAGAAAGAGTCTACCTCTCAGCCCCCAAGTCCATCCTAGGGAGCCAGGGGCAAATCCACCCAGCTTGATTTAGGACCGGGCTTGGCAAACAAGCCATGCGAAACCCACCCATACTCAGAACGCCATGGATTCTGAGCCCAGGTTGGCTCCATCATGTTGCTGGTGACATCATCAAACGCTTGCTTATAAGAAATCAACATGGCTGTTTTGTGCTTATGGTTTTCAGTTGCATATTTTCCTACTAAGATTCCTTCCAGCGCAAATTACTTCTAATGCAGGAGACCCTGAAATGGAGAATAAAATCCTGAAATCTTCAGCTGAAACCCTGAGACCAAACAAGCTGTACCTTGACCTCAAGTCTTCTCCCCAAATCTCTCTGTGGGCCATGGATTCACACTCCTCAGAAGACTAACACAGATTCACCACCCATTTTGAAGAAAAATAGAAATCTTTCTGCAATTATCAAGGCCTACCTGTAGAAAATGTTGTGGTGGCTTTTCGACTCCAGCGGTCTCCCTTAAATGCCGTAATATATACGATATATTTAGTACCTCGAGTAAGGCCTTCTAGCATAAACTTTTGGTTATTTGGACCTAGTCGCACTTCCTGCCACAAAATGTAAAGAAAAACTAAATATTAGATTTCTGCTCCAGCCTGTTCTGTCCTTCCACCCATTTGTTAATTAGCTGTTCCCTGTGAGAGCTATCCTGGAGAAAGAGAAAGGATTGCCTCACCTTTAACTTCTGAAAGCACAACTGTTTTTAAAAGGCTGCTAACCATTTATTTTCATTGTTTCAGTTCTGTGCTGATTTGAAGATGATTTGAAATGGTTTCAGTACCTTTCTATTGTTCTACACACCAATTGTGCAGTGGGCTAGAAAATTAAACTGTAACAGCAGGCAAAAGGGCGATGAGAGTGGGAACCGAGAAGGACTCTCTTGGTACTACACTGGCATTGCTTCCTTCTCCTGCAGAGTTTCCAGAGACTCTGGAAATTTCCTGGATGCAGCGCAGGGAGCTTAGCTTGGCTTTGGATTGTGAGAATTAAGCAGTCGCTTTCCTGGATTGGACGGTGTCTTCATAGTGTGATATTAGTTCTGTTCAGCATTTTACTTTGCTGCCAAACAGTGAAATATACATTGTCCATATCCTGAAGCCAGAGGGGGTGGCGGACTGAGGATCAGAATGCATGGCTGCCCTCCTTCAGGGATGATAACAGAGAATGAATCCTAGGCAGGAGCGCTTTTGAAAGAAGCCCTTCGAGCTGAAGCACATCCTTCTCTTTGGGACTCATTGCACCACGGGCAAGCAACTTATGGCCCTCCAGATGTTTGGCCTACAACACCCATCATCCTCTTCAGCACTGGCTAGGCATGCTAGGGCCAAAATATCTGAAGGGACCTACATTGCCTGCCCTGCATTACACCTTTCAGGAATACATGAGAGGGCTTGTGGCTACCGGGGCGGCGTATTTATTTAGTATTTATTTATTTGGATTATTTGTATGCCGTCCCATCGCACAGCCTTGGGACAGCTTACATAAAATAACATAAAACATAATACAAATGCTCGCATAGGAACAGAATAAAGAAATAAAGACCAGACTGACGTTTACACGGTGCCTCCAAAAATGTAAAATTTAAGGGCATGAAACAGGCTTGCAAGGCCCGGAGCTACTTGCTGAGCGTAACTCCGGCGGGAAACCTGGGCTCGGTGCTGAGCAATGTCCGGCCAGCCACTGACAAGCCCGTGGCTCCTTGAACGGCTGGCTTTTCCAATCTCATTCATTCGCACAGTCGTCTGCAGACTTACCCGGGTGGTGCCATCCGGCTCCTGATAGGTGAGAAGGTATCCACTGATCTGAGCATCAGGTGGCATCCAGGTGACTACGGCACTTGCCTGGGTCACATCGGAGACACCGACGTTCCTGGGAGGGTCAATTTCTAGGCCAAACACAAAGCAACAGGAAACCCAGAATCACTTGCTGTGACCATTCCCAGGCACATCAGGCGCCTGTTTTGGTTTGGCTGCCCGGGTTCGTAAGACAAGCTTGCCAAACAAGCGG
The DNA here is from genome assembly GCF_004798865.1 of Varanus komodoensis. Taxonomy (NCBI): domain Eukaryota; kingdom Metazoa; phylum Chordata; class Lepidosauria; order Squamata; family Varanidae; genus Varanus; species Varanus komodoensis. Next base: position 9,180,600 of record NW_025335854.1, read on the forward strand.
CTGGAATTCTCACCCGCTCTCCCTGCGTCCCTCAACGGCTGGACAGTCCAGGGCCAGCCCTGGGTGGCCCCTTTCTAGGAGAGAGCATTAGGAGCCCTGCAGCTCAAGATGAGTGAGTGGCAAAGAGCAAGGAAATCCCAAGGAATGCAATTTTTAGAAAGCAGGAACGAGGCCCGTGCAGAACGCAATCGCGAAAGCAAGGAGCTTGTGCACAAATCCACCATCAGGCCTTTCCATTACAATGCCCCCTCCTCCCTGCACACCAGCTTTGCACGTCCTAGCAACCTGCACCATCTCTCAGATGCAGGATAAGACCTTGCCTCCATCCCTCTCTGCAACCACAGCAACGACGGCAATGCCCAAGCACAGGGCCCAGCTAGGTAAACGTGGGTTTGGTATCTTCAAAAGTAGATGATGTCTCCCCGCCACAACCAATCCCAGGAATTGTGAGCAAGGAAAATGTATAGCTGTTAAACAGGTTATTGTAAGGAAAAAGACACATTAAACGCACAGTTCTTCACATCTGGACAGCAGAGGGAGCTGCAAGACACCAAGAACGTCTCTCCTCGGATATGTCGGTTAGCCGCATTCAACACAGCTGGACTGGAGGCCAAGCTCGAGTGCCTTCTGTCTCCAAAATAAGCACCATACAGACAGGAGCACTGACGGGTCTATAAAACCATTTTCTTCCTGCCAGTACTGGGAGGATCCCACAAAGATATTTTCCAGACCAGTAAACACTGTTCATGCGACACAGAAGCAAATTGCTCCGACGGCAGGGAGCAGATGAGCGGCTGTCCAGCGGATCTGCTGCCTTCAGGCCATCAAGCTTACTTGATGCCTGTTTCCTTTTCCATGGCCCCTGGGGCTCATGCAGCATTTCCTGTTCTCTGACAAACAACTCAGTTTTAAATAATACTTTGATTACCCCTTTTTTTACAGTCATTGTGGTCTCGCCACTTGCTCATTTATTATATTTTAATTGGCACAGTTGCATTTTAATGAAGAACAAAACGATTTTTATTTACCAGAATGGGAATTAGCAAACAGATTTAATCTAAGCCTGCCTTGTTACATATATAGCTGTCCTTGCCTTCGTGGCATCCTAGAGAAGCGGAAGCTACAACGGGACCATGCCTGTTTCTTTTAGGGCCGAGTACCAGCTCCGTATGCTACATCTGCCCTGCCCTTTTGGGTCACAGATAAAGCAGGTCCCACTTGGGGAATTTAGTGGGCCGGTTTTACTGGAGAGACTTTCCTTACAGCCTCCCTCTCGTTCAGCATCAGTTGATTATACAACCTTCTCTTGAGACCTCCAGGTGTTTCTGTTTGTCGCCCTTTTTCACAGCAAACTATTTTCTCGTGGGGAGTCCCGCAGGGTACAGCAATTATCTCTCAGCAGGGGTTAATGCTTGTTTCCGGGTGGATTAAATTAGCTGAGGATAAAGCAGGGTGAGGGCAGGAAGAAAGCAGATGCATTCCAAACATGATGCTGGAAGAGGGCTTTGTGAAGATGCAGGACTAACACTAAGATCTGGCGAGTGGGTTCTGGATACAGTCAGGCCAGGCCTTTCCTTGGAAGCAAACATGACAAAGTTGAAGCTGCGCTACTTCAGGTACAGCCTGTGAAGGCCAGGCTCCTTGGAGGAGACAATAATGCCAGGAGGAGGAGGAGGAGGAGGAGGCGGCGGCGGCGGCGGCGGCAACCAGCCATGAGATGTATGGAGTCCGTAAAGGAAGCCACAGCCTTGAGTTTACCAGAGCTGAGCAGGGCTGTGAAGGCCTGGACCTTTGGGAGGGCCCTTGTCACACCCACCCAAGCCGTGAGCTATTTGTCTGTTCACCGGGCTGCCAGGTGACTTGACAGCACGTAACAACAGCAAAGTGGGGAAGAGAGGTAGGGAAATGGCACTGCCAAGTGACAGCAAAATAGACAGTCTTGTGGCACTTTCGTGGAGGTGGCAGAGGCCCCATCGTGTGGGTGTTCAAGGATAGGCTGGACATGCACATGGTGGGCATGTCGTGAGCGGAGCCGGCTGGAGCCGGGGGCCAGACCCCTTCTGACTCGCTCTGTTTCTACGTTTCTATGTACATTTGTCAGCCTTGAAGCTGCCACGAGAGTCTTTGTGGCTTTTGCTGGCACAGACTAATATTGCTACACCTCTGGAAATGCTTTGTCAGAAAGCATGTCAGTCCAAGCTCCTGTCAAGCGTCCCATGAGCCTCTTTGGCTACTGGAAGATAAGAGACGCCTTGCTGTTCTGTCAGATTTCTCGGTGGCTCCTTCCCACCTCTAAGCGCAGAGCTTGCTTGCGGCCAGTCCAGACCCTGTAATGCAGAGCCAGCACTCAGACCTTCTGGGGTCCCACCAGCTCCCCAGACAGCTGCATGGGCTGCCTCCACCGCCTTAAAGGGCTCCATATTCTTGACTCATGGCGGGAGAGGAACCGCCGAGATAGCGCATGGGCCACAGTACCGCAGCGGTGGGCTACCTGTTTCAGCTTTCGTGCTTGCCTTCTTGCTCTGCTGGCTCCCCTTCACAGCCCCGACGAAGATGGCGTACTCCGTGCCCGGCTTCAGGCCCACGAGGGTGGTGCTCCTCTTGTCCTTGCCCACGGTCAGCTCGTTGGTGTGGCCATCGAGCGAGGCGTACCTCACCACGTATCTGTCTATGGGGGCTTGGGGCCCGCTCCAGGAAATGGTGGCCGTGCCCTCTGTCACCTGGCTGGTCGTCAGATTGGTGGGGCCGTCGATGGCTGTGAAGGGCATGAGGGCTTTCTGTTAGGACAATGCTTCTACCAAGATTTCTAGGAAGCATTTCTTCCAGGCCAGCGCATTTTGTTGCCTAAGGGTAGGATAAAAAACCCAAATGGCACTCCTCAGCCTAGCCATTAACAAAAGCCACACGCCAAACTGTCAAAAAAGAATGCCAGAGACCTCTAGATGAGCTATTGTGTGTATTTTAGGGCTTTTCAGATCAGAAATTGTGAGGCAAATATGAGGTTTAGGCAATAACACTCTGAAAAAGAAAGCAAGCCTCAGAGAGAACAGACACTTGTCTTTAACTGTGAAATAAGGGCCACGTGACTTTCTAAAGAGAAACAGAAAACTCAGAAAAATCAACCATACTATTCACGATACTCTGCCTACCATTGCTAGCATCTTAGGGGAGGAGGGGGAGAAGCAGCTATCCAATTAACATGAGGGCAAGCCTCGTGAAATTAGTCTTCCAAGTAAGGAAAACTTCATTACATGATTGCACTATTATGCAAAGTTCAGTGGAACAGCAGTATTCTGAAATAAGAACTGGCAGAGACATACAATTCATTTACTCCTCACAGAGTAAAATTATTCCCAAGACATTCCAGTTGAAACTAAATACAGTAGAACTGAATTTATGACTGCTCACTCATAGGGGAAATGTCTCTTAATGCAGAGAATGTGTAACGGGGAGAAGGCTAGGAGCCCACAAACCCATTTAATTCGGGACTGCGCCTTCTGCAGCACTGCTAAACTTCAGAACAACTGAGAAAAGGGTTTCTGCGTCAGGGCTAGCTGTAATACAGGCAGGTGTGCTAACAGTGGTGCAGAGTCACTACCTGTCCTTCCATGCACTGAAGAAGGCTTCCCTTCCGTTTCGTCTTTCACAGGTACGATGGTGATCTTGTACTGCATTCCTGGCTTCAGACCTACAAAGAGCGGGGAGCAGGGGACACGAAGAGAAAAAAAAATCCTTTGAGACACATCCTTTTCTTTGGGGACCTGTATGGGGCTTGTGTTTCAGAGCCCTCGTTTTTTTTTCCTCTGGGATATGTCGAAGCTTATCTTTGGAAAACATACTTGCTAGAAAGGTAAGATTCCACCTTAATTCAATGTATCATTGGTTAGTCTTGAACCAATGCCTCTGCTTTCCGATTTGTTTCCAAGTCTAATTCAAAGTGCTGGCTTTGATTTTAAGGGCCCCAAAGAGTTTGGGGCAGGCCTTTAGAAGGTCCACCTCCTCCCACAGGAGACTGTCTGTAATCTATTATCTTAAATAGAGGACTTCCTGAACACCCCGCCTGCAAGAAAGGCTAGGTGGGTGGGCACACAAACAGGGCCTTTTCTGTAGCGGCACCATGATTTTAGAACTTGCTCCTGAGGAGGATCAGTGGGGTCCATCTCTACTGAATGTTAGACACACAGACTGCACCGTTTTGCCAGGGTTAGGGTTAGGGCCATTACAGCCTTTTGATGGCTGTAATGTTGTTTTCACTTGCTTACAATGTTTCATTGCTCCTTTTATTCTGCTGTGACTGTATTGTATTACTGTATTGTTTTAAACAATAACAATCACTCTGAGCACAAGAATAAAATACTATTAATTCATGATATTCTTTTGGGCTCCCATGAATAACAGGAAGGGCAACCTTTATCCCCGAGGCAGGGACAGTATGGAGAGGGCTGGATTTGGCTCCAGCAAACGGGGAAGAGCTTCACCTTCCTCCCAGGGAGCCCAAATGCACAGAAGCATTCGTCCAGGAATTGGTGGGAGTGGGCACCTCCTTCAGGTGGGACACCCGTGTTGAACGAGGGTTACCACCCATCCATTCCTTCCTTCCTTGACGGGAGCGTGCGCCTTCCCTTCACAAGTCCCTCCAGACCGGTCTTCTCTGCGCTTCTCAGCTTTTGTCACCACCTGAAAACTTCCCAAAATAATTTTATTTCTCAGCTTTGGTTGAGAGCCTGCAGGACCTTTCTGTTCACTCAGAATTGTTCTGCTGGCTTTACTTTTATGTTTTCAGACTGTTTGGTTAAGGGGACACCCAGGGGAAGCATGCCCAGATTCTCCAAGCAGTGAGAAGTTTCAGAAGTTCGAGCACTTACCCAGGTTCAGCCTTGCATTATTTTGTGATACTTGTGTTTTATTTATACATAAGCATAGGAAGAGGAGCCATTCCAGAGTTGGATTTCTAGTGGGGCAGCGACGCCCTCTGGGGCACCACAAACCCCAGTGCTCTTGATCCCTGTCTCCTGCGTTGCTTCCGATCCAAACACCTACTGACATGTTCGTGGGCATGGCTGGATGACATTATTCCCAGAAAAGGGAACAGAGAGTCTGAGAGGGGACTCCTTCCAGGATACTTGCTGGCCACTGTTAAAGCCAGCTCATTTCCTTGACAAATGAAAAGTACTTGACTGTTGTTCTGGGGTCATTATGATAATTCCCAGCGGTCTGGCTAGTTCTGTTAACCCTTCTCCTGTCCAAGTCCCAGTCTTACAGTCAAGAAACAGAGGGCCACAAGGGTTCCTCAAAGAATAGCTAGTCCAACCCTGAAACCACAATAGTGCTTTGCATGTTTGTGTAGTTCTCTCTCGGAGAGTTCTCAAGTCTCTGGAAAAGCCAACCCCCAGGACTGCATCCAGGTTTACACAGGATCAACAATGCCAGTCGAAGTGGATTCCCCTGCCATCTCCTTCCCACAGGAGGCCCTCCAGACCCCTGCTGTTTTGGCAGGGCTCCACAAGATTTTAACAGGGATAGATGCAACCATTTGAACATTTGGCTACCAGCTTGATACTTACCAGTGATGACATATCTGCTCTTGGCATCTCGGCTTTTGGGGACAAAAACCTCCTCCTCCTCCTCCTCCTCCCCAAGCAGGGAACTGAACCTCAGCTTGTAGCGATCAACCCCTGTCGGGGGATTCTCCCACTCCACCTCCAACGAATTCTCTGTCTCCCCTGTCACCCAGATAGGGCCGACGGCAGACACAGCTAGAAGAGAAAGAATCACCAGTAGCTTTGCAAAACTGGGTATTATTACAGCCCATCTGCTCTTCCAAGTGTTCATTAGAAGATAACTTTGGGATACGGATGCAACGGAATGGATGGGACATGAGAAAGAAGGGAGGCTTTTGCATGAGCCGTTTTCCCAGTGTCTGTGTCGCTTCCCCAGTAAGCCTCTTGGGATTATTCTGCAGCTTCTGCTACTACTGTGTGTGTTGCCATCTTGGGGTCTGAGCCATGATGTAGCTCTGACGGCACTACAGCATGTCCACTAACAGAAGGAATATGCCTACACAGAGCAGTTGCCGGGAAGGTGGGCTGGAGGCTGCCCTGGCCCTCCTGTCCTGCTCATGGGTTTCCTGTGGGCTGTTGGTCAACCGCTGTGTGAACAGAATGCAGGACTGAGGGAACCCTTGGTCCAATCCAGCAGGCTCTTCTGGTGTTCATTGTGATGGGACACATCACGCTCGCACGGTGAGCATGAAACGACAAACCAGAGTACGAGTTGAGTGAGGGTTGTCTTTACCTGCAAATCTTGCACTATGGTTTAACTATGGGTTGTTAGCCATGAACCTCCCAGAAAGAGAATTGATGGCTTATTGTTGGCTTGTGAACTCTAGGTTGTTTGTAGTTAACAACCTATAGATAACCATTGTACAGGGTAACGTACATAATAACAACCATCAGTCATTGACATCTCTTATTCAGCCCAGACTCTGGGATGTCGTTACAGATGAACCAAGTCATAGGATGAATGTGTGCTTTGTGCATTCAAATATGTCTTGTACAGTGAAGCAACAAACTCATGTTTGTTTAGCACTCAGTCCCTAGGTACAGATGTCATCATGGCCATAACTTTTTTCAGTCCAGAAAAAAGTTTCTGCTAAACGTAGTTAGCAAAACCCAAAGAAATCGGTAGGGTGACTGAACCATAGTTTCTGACTGCACTTTGCCAGTTGGGAACAAAGCAAGATTTGTAAATTCAGACCTCATGCCAAAGTATAAGTAAACCTCTGTGAACGCAGTCAGAACAATGCCCTAACTTTTAAGAAACCCCCTTTTCTACCTTTAGAAGTGAGGCAGACATTGCAGATCGTAGGGGGACTCCAGCGTTCCTACCTGTGCTTGCCTGCAGGAGCTCCGGATCACTGGAAACCCCCTTCTTTACATTGCGAACTGTGATGACGTACTTCGTGCCCGGGACAAGCTGCAGGATCTCATGGCTGTGCTGATCCTTGGGCACACGCACTTGCCTCACACTCGCCTCGCGCCCCACAGGAAAGTAGCTGAGCAGGTAATAGTCCACATCCATCCGCTTATCCCAGCCGACGGCCAAGGAGTCCTCCGTGGTCTTGAGGAGCCGCACGTTCCAGGGCGCCAGCACTATGGCGGAAAGGGACAGCGCTCAGAAGGGAGGCTGCCCGTGAGTTCGACAATGTCGGAACGAGGCACAGGATGCCCGCGCTTGCTCTGGGCGGCTTGCTGAATCACACCAGAACTAGAGTTGCGTTTATTAATGGCAACCATGTGCCAAGACTGTTTATAGTTGAGATTTATCCCATGGTATTTGGGAGTCATAAGCTGACATGAGGGTTCAGGTATAGTAAAATCTAGCAATTCGAAGCAGTATTTTCCACACTGGACCAGCCAACCAGAGAGAGAGATATTCCAGTGTTTTTTCATTTATATATAAATGTAGCCATGAATCTGCCTGAAGCCATTTCCCTAACCTCATTTGCCTGCGATGCACTATTAAGCCTGTAACAGAACATATGCTTTTCATGGCTGGGCTAATAGCCATCTAGGTGGGCAACAGACTGGAGCAATGATATGAGGGAGGGGATTGAAACCACCTTTCCCAGGACAACCGTCCAGTCAAGTTCAGGTCACACACCACTGTCCCGCAGTTACTTGTAATGAAAAATGGTTTGTCTGGTCTGGTCTCGAGAGTAGGCCTTAAGGAAGAAAGGACTCTTTGCTTTTAACAGCTGTATAAAGAAGGGAATTTTACAATTAATGCTGTTCTCATTCTGCCCAATGTCAAAACAAGTCGAATCTGATGAAGTTACTTTTTCTGCATTACTAGTACAGGAGCTTTGTCCTTCTTGGCCACAAAAAGGACTGGAAATGTATCCGATGTTCCCAACGTGCTGCATAAAGGTCACGCGCATGGTTCGTATGTTGTGCACCACTGCAAAATCTGGACAGGTGGTTATTTCGGGAGACAGTAAACGGGCTCAGCAGTAGCTCCACTGCTGCTCCATAAATGAGGCACAGACTAGCAGACAGTTTCCCTGCACAAGCACCAGTGAAGGTGAATCACAGCTCCAGTTCATTTCAGCAGCGGCTTCATAGGGGAATTTCTCCATAAACGGTGCCATGGCGAGTGAAAGCAAATGCTTCACTGGACCTCTTGGGTCCTGCTCCAGCTACCAGATGACTGAATTTCAGCAGGTGTGTACAAGGAACAAGGTCTTTTTGATGGTTGCAACAACACTATGGACCCCCTCCCCCAAGAGTTAGGTTCAGCTCTAGTTCTCAAGGATTTTATAACAGGCTGAACCAATAAACAGCATCTACTGCGTTTTTTTAGGTTGGTTTTGATAATATGCCAATTATTTATTTTAATCCAATTCCCCCTAATAGCAGCAAAGCCAGGCATTGTTTAAATAAGTATCTAAGTAGAGCTTGCTCAACTCTTCTTAAGGACAGTGCAGATTCTTTTCCACAGCTCATGCACACAGAGAAGAAAGTGCAGCTACGGCAGTCAGTAAAATGCGAGCGATCATCTAAGCACATCGCCGCAGCCCTGTGGTTTTACGCACAGCTCAACTGGCTGGAGCACTGGACAACGCAGCCTCAGCTTCTTACGCTCTTGCCCTGCCAGCCCGCACAGTTAAACATTTTGGCAACCAGCTCCATAATTTTGTAAATGGAACAGTTCTTTCAGGTCACCATAAGGCAGTCCTGCAAAACTTTGCTTTGAACTATCTGCAAAAGGATTGTAAAGTTGTGGTTACGACTTACCATTGAACTGTTATGACTTCAGCTAAAAATAATGCCAATGATTGAAATCTGAGCAAAAGGTAAAATTAGTCGCATAGCATTTCATACTGAAGCAATTGCCATCAAATATAGCACACGATAGTCTAACATGATTTTCCTGGCTTCTTCCCACATTTTTGTCAAGTCAAGGCTGGTTCCTCCAGAACAGACAGATTATGAAGATGTCACCTCTGGATCTACCAGAAGCGTGCCTGGTGGAAAAGCCTAGTGATGAATACAAAGTGAAAGCTAACAAACTTCAGTTTGTGCTCTCCGTGGACTCAGCTTTTATGAGTCACAGAGATGTATCGAGCATGAGTTTGTCAGTAAGGTTGAGAATCTCGTGCTTATGCAGCACTGTCTGTCTCTGTTCTTCATACTCCCTCCCTGAAAATATCAGTTCAGGAACAGGTGCGGAGAAGGCTGGCAGGGAGATGCTCCTCTTTCTCGTAATACTAGAATCCAGGCGGGTCTTACTATGGAGTTGACTGGCAGATGGACTTCTCTGCACAGTGCAGAGTTAAACAATGCTCTGCTTCTCGTGTGAGAGCAGGACATTGTGCCCCGTCATGCGGCCACTCATGGCTTTGCCAAGGGGCATCTTGACTCTACGGTGTTTTTTTCTTCCTTTCCTCCATAATAGTCCAACTAATACTTGTTCTGCCAGTATGAAGCTAGCAAATGGTAAGATGCCTGACTAGTAAAGGGCAGGATGAGTCATTGAATAGGGTCTCTATGCGAAACAAGACATAAACTTTGCATTACATTAAAGGGGCATAAGAGTGAAACAGGAAAAAAAGGGGGGCTGCTTTTAAAATTCCACTGCTTCCAAACGTGGTGCCTATTAATTGAATCATGTGAAACTTGGCATCTGCAATCAGTCTAGTTTGCAAAATTTCAAAGCAAGCCATTAAAGACGGCCACAGGCACAGCCAGTGCTACTGGGCCCCTCTTCACGTTGAACTGCTCTTGCACAAATTATGCAAAGATCACATATCCCATGCGCAGGAACAGAGCAGGGGGTGCAAGGATGGCGGACAGCAGGTTGCGTGTGCACAAACTAGTTAGACTTGGACTCCCTGCCAGATGCCCACACAAACGCTCCGTGTGAAGCAGGCTTAGGGCAAAGGGAAAGCCAGCTGAAGTCCCGGAAGCTGAGCCAGGAAAATCCAGCTGATTCTCACCTCCCAATGCAATGGGCCTCATCACACCTGGCTAGGAAGGTCACCTGTGCTCAGGAGAGATGGGGCCTCTCACCTTTGGAGCAGTCCAGCCCAGTGAAGCCTTCCTCGCAGTAACACTCGCCGCTGTCGCAGTACCCATTGCCACTGCAGTCCCGGGGGCACCTCTTCTCGCTGCAGTCCTCTCCGGTGAAGTCCTCGTAACAGTGACAAATGCCGTCGATGCAGAGCCCGTTTCCACTGCAGTCCTCAGGACACCGGAGCTGGCTGCAGTCTTCACCCGCATAGCGGGCGCTGCAGACGCACACACCTCCAACGCAGCGCCCATTTCCGTGGCAATTCCCCGGACAGGTAGGCTTGGAACAGTCCTGGCCTTCCCAGCCTTCGTCACAGTTGCAGCTGCAAACCTCATGGATGAACGTTCCATGGCCACTGCAAGATGAAACCCCTGTCCAAGCAGGAATGTGGGCAACACGGAAAGTCAGAAGTGGAAAGAAAATTCACTGACAATAAGAGCACAGTAGTGGAACAACTGGTTTTCTCTCTCTCTCTCTCTCTCTCTCTCTCTCTCTCTCTCTCTCTCTCTCTCTCTCTCTTTCTTTCTGGCTCATAATAGTGAGAGATCTAGTGATGCTACATGAGGAAGGGAGGCTGGCGGCCACACAACACGGCTTCCACAAAAACAGGTCCTGCCAGACAAACCTTGCACAATTCTATGACAAGGTTTCGAGATGGCTGGATGGAGGGGATGCACCCGAGGGTGTGGAATGGGCTTCCACAGGAGGTCGTTGGGGCCCCATCGGTGGGGATGTTCAAAGATAGGCTGGACATGCACATGGTGGGCACGTTGTGAGCAGAGCCAGCTGGAGCCGGGGGTCAGACTAATGGCCTGGGAGGCCCCGTCTGACTCGCTCTGTTTCTATGTTTCTGTCCTTATGGGGTCAATTTCATACTTGGGGAGCTTTCTTTTGGTACATAACATCTTTGTAGCACCTCACACGAAAGTGCCTGGTTGAATAATCTATAAAACAGGATGCGTTGTTGGCCGTATTTCCATCTGTCAGCATCACAGTGTCAAGACTTTGCTAACTAGACACCTGCAACTTAGGATGGGCACTAAGGGAACCCATCTGCCTCAGCGGTGGTGACACATGGATTCATTCCAATGTGTCACACGGGGAAAGCCTCGAGTCCCACCTGCATTCCCTGAGAGGTGCGTAGTTTTACAGTCTGTTTGGTTTGAAGCTGGGGGAAATGGTAGGCCCCAGGAAGCAGCTATTTGTGGCGTGTCCTCTTCCACAGAGGACAACCTCCTTTTTGAAGGGTTGCCAGAGGATCATCCTCTATCCTGAAGGACTGTCCCGTCCGGGCCTGGTTCAAAGAGGAAGAACCATCGGAAGGCATTGCAGGACTTTGAAGCTGAACAGCGCCCGGGCAGTGGACTGAGCCAGGCACGTGGGTCAGCCGGTGGCAGTCATACCACACGAAACTGAAATGGACTGTGCTTCTGTTTAAATTACAGTAATTATTTTTAAATTTGCATATGCACCTATGCTGGCATATGCCTCCTTTTGTTCTCTCTCTCTCTGGCCAGAATGCCCCTATTTACAATTGGCCATAATATGCCCATTCATGACTCTGGGACAATGGGCACAAAAGAACCCCCCAACATTTTCGGTGGCTGGACACAGGTTCCCCTAGTCGGTGCATCGTTGGAAGCCGGGAGAGTCCGGGGTTGTGGAAGAGGCTCCGTGAGGAACTGCCTGCGCAGAAACCCCTCCGAGCCAGGCCTCTTGGCGGTCTCTCCGAAGGGCTGCTCTTTTCTCCAGAGAACACCCAGGGCAGGACCCGCTCCCTCTGGCCACACTGCTCCTCAGAGAGTCTCCCTGCTCAGCCAGCGTGGCCAGAGGAAGGAGTGGGGGGCATTAAACCCCAGCGGAATGGCAAGGGGCATGCAGTGCGACCTGGCAGGGGGGGCAAGGGGGGTGTTGGAGAGGGGCGTGTGCAGCAGTGAGACGGGCATGTGGCAGTGGTGAGAGGAATCGTGCCAGGGCAGGGTGTGCCATCACCCCAACGGGGCTTCCCGATGCTTATCGCTGTGCATCTGTGCGTGACGGCTTCGCTGAGTCCCAGAAGGGTTAGTTCAACCGGTCCGAAAGTGGGTCTGTTCATCAACAGCCACAACGACACCCCGGGACAGGAGTCCTGTGTATTCTGTACATGCAACAGATGCTTAGGACTGCGGGAGGACTGCTTAGAACAAAGCCCCCTTATTGTATTGCTAACCTTCATAGCCTGTGATCCAGCCCACAGCCCTGGGATGGCAAGCAACCGGATGCACCATCCACCGGATTTTGCGACTTGGTTGGGACTGCAAGAAGACTGGGCAATATCTGGTTTGGTGGGGCACGACCACACTCACACTCAGGTCTCACCTTGGCCTCTCCCGCAGCATCTCTGAGGGCTGCACGTTTCTCTCAGCTGTGCCACTTCCATCTCCGTCTTCTCCATCCTTTCCAACAAAGCCTTGAGCTGGCTGAGGACTTCACAGTCGCCCTTGGGAGCCTGCAGCCGAATGTTGTGCCGGAATATAATATTTTGCTCCTCGCCTTCCTCCATTTCGCCCCCTGTCAACCGCCTGTGACTGTCATCTTGGAGGGGCTGTGGCCCTGGCTCCACCTTGAACTGAGAAGACTTGGGCATGTCGATCTTGTACGAGTGGCTGAAGGAGATCTTCTGGCTTTTGCTTGAGCAGTTTTCAGGTGGAGCAGGCGGCTGTGCCAGGGCTTCTGGGAGCAAACAGTGCAACAGGACTCCCAGAAGAGCCTTCCAAATTACCATCATGCTTCTGTGATTACCACAATAAAAGCAAGGAGAGGAGAAGGGGGAGACAAAGCCAGAAGATCTTGGCATGAAAACAGTTTTCCACCTGACTTGAAAAGAAACCAACCAGAAAAAGCTGTGTGTGAGAACTCAGCATCTGGCTACTGATCTGCACCTGCAGCAGAGGATGCTTCCCCAAGCAGGTGCCCTCCACACGTTGGACTATAATACATGGGCAGCAACCATGCTGACTCAGCATATGGCTCAGCACATTTAGTCGGGCCTGCTTGGGAAAGGCTGAAGTTGGCTCACTTGACCTAGCTTTCCCGGATGGTGCGGGTACTTCCAGATGGAGGGGTGCATCTGGAAGCACCCCCAGTTCCCAGAAGGCCTTGGGCAGCTGTTCCAGTTTCTTCTCCAGAGAGATTTTGTGAGTTAAGATGGAAAGAGCTGCAAGGAAGCACAGGAGGGTCTGATTAAGTGCAGCCTTCCATGACTGAGGACGGGTCAGAGACCACAAAGAGCACCCGTGCCCCCCGCGGACTACCAGTGGGCAACACCTGTTGAACTTTCCTCCATATATAAAGAGAAGCCCACCCAGTGCTGGCACATCAGGATGAACGTCGCCTTGAACCAGCTGGAGCACGGTGCTTCTCAAAGTTTCTTAATAAATAAAACTGCCCCTGCTCTTCCAGGGTTGGTGAACAGACTACGATGCAGTTTTGCATATTAGCGGCACTTAAAGCACAGTCCATCACAATTACGGGGCGCAATGAAGTTTCTTTGAGGGGTCCTGCTGCCCTCGTCGCCAGCCATTCCCTGGCTGACTGTGTGTGTGTGAGAGAGAGAGAGAGACAGATAGAACGGGAACTAGGCAAGGTGTGCTCTTTGAAGTGCAAGTTTACTGCAATCCACTGGGGGATCCCCCTTCAGAAATACCAGGGGTACACAGGTGAGAGCTGCTAAACCTGTCTCTCCACCTGTCTATCTCTCTGCAGGGATGCTTTCTTCCAGCAAGACTCACTTTTAATATGAGAACCAGCTGAGGGGAAAGTGAAGCCAACTTCTTATGTTGGTACTTTAACTTCTTGCAGGCGTGTTTATAAAAACCGTAACAATGGGCAGGGATTGCTTGAGGAAATGAATGTAATATACATCCATCCTAAACCTTATCTAGCACTCCAGTGCTACTGCAGAAGCCTGAAAAGTAGAACAGGATGTGAGGGTGTCTTTCTGTCTTTCCCTGCTTAAGAGATCGTTTTCTGGTAAAAAGAAAGATGCACAAAGCAGTGGGAAAATGCAGGAGGATCAGAAAAGGGTACTGACAATTTGTATTTAATTCCACGAGCAATTGCCCAATAAATGTCAGGAAAGCACCCTTGGTAGGCAGGAACAAACTTGCCAGTTTTACTTTTTGGATTTTTTTTTAAATCTCAGATTCTTTCCAGCTAGTTTATGGAGAAATGTCTGAATTTTGGTAAGCCTTCTCACACAACATTCCGAGCAAAATTCTCACCCAGCCCCAAGTCCCTGATGATAGTTCCAGTAATCAAATACTAGCATGAAAGACCTCATCCCACAACAAACTTTCTGCTGAAACGGCCTTTCGCCCCAGTCTTCCTGATCCTCTGGTTAGTCTGGCCACCTGTAATGTAAGGGGCATCTCTAATAATCTGCTATTTCTTTTTCCAAGCTTCCCGTTTTTTCCAAATGCCACAGAAATTAGCCCTCTCACTAGGCCCTCCAATCCCTAGTTTTCTTAGACAAACCAAGTAATCAAAATTGTGTCACAGCTTTGGACTTAAGCTCCCAGTAAACCTCAATAAAGAATGCCCAAGATCTCATTTTGCGCTGTACGTATTCGAAGGCTGCCAGATCTTTTAAAAAAGATCCAGCCTGGTTTTCCTAATTCCTGCCTCGAGCTCTGCTACATGCCATTCCCAGCCATAAACGTGACTTAGTTTGTAATTAATGTCTGTCCAGGGCCACAAATTGATTCCAGGCTTTCTGGGTTGGTCAGACCCTCAGAATAAAATTCCTAGACCCAGCTCTTTTCAGCAGCGTAATGGCAGATGCTTGCTTTCTCCTGGAGGCAGAACATCCAAGAGGTGGAGACAGGGCACCGGCCTCTTACATAATGATCTCAAGGCATCACAGGGAGTAAGACGGCATAACTAGAGATGTGAGACGAAAGCAAAGGGAAAGAAAGATATGCACTGAGCCACAGCGGACACTTCCTAACAAAGAGGTCTCTTAGCTTACTGAATACTACTGACTGCTTCCAGACACCACTGTTATTACTGCGACAAAGAACGGCAATTGTATATGCCATGGCCGTTCTGCAAGTGAGAACATTAGAAAGTGCCCCGATGACCACAGAGGAAGGCCGATGTCCCACCCTCGCTGCGGTCCATGAGAGAGGCTGTGGCCCAGCCGATGGGGCAGGTCGTCCTGCAAGCATGACCACAGGTGCTGTCGGCGGGGTTTGGAGAGGGCTGCCAGGGGGCAAGGCTGTAAGACTGTTGCCGCACTGTGACAAGGTGTGAACAACCCCCTCACCACTGCTGCTTGAACAAAACACCCCGCTGCCACGTTGGTGCACCCTGCGGATTTCTTTACTCTATGCACTGGGTCGACTGAGAAGGCGCGGAATGAGGCTCAAACCTTCAGAAGAAAGAGCAGAGCCGTCGTAAGGACTACTTAAGCCACATAGAACAATACAGCCATTTATCTAGCCTTTCTTTGGAGGCGCAGCTTTCAGTCTTCTTGCTTTTAACCCAGCTATTTTTGTCTCTGCCCAGCTTCTTCCTTCTGACCTTCTGCTCTTAAATGGACTTACTCAGCACCTGCAAGCTCCACTTAAAATGTTTCTGGTTCTCCTATTAACTCAGTTTCTACACACTCTTAGGTTTCAACTGGCTGAACTGAGTCACTGGGCCTCCCGCAGAAGATAATGGAGAAATCCAAGCTTTGAATGTAGCATCCATGCATCCTAAGCACACACCCCAAATGAAGGGAGTGACCCCAGAACAAGCCAGTGAAGACCGAATTTGCTCACTGGGCACAGGCTGCAGACTGGCTGTTGGGAGGAAACCGACTGTTGCTTGTGGGGGAATGGGAAGACACTGGGAACTCTGAACAAATGTACTTCGGGCTGAAACAGGCTCTTGCAAGAGCCTAGCTTCCCCTCTTCTCTGCAACTGACAGGCTTGAGTGCCGAAATGCGTGCAGCCCAAGGGCATCTCCACGCACAAGAAAGCTAAGGGGAAGCTTAGGATTGGCAGACATACAAAAACGTTTAGCAAAAGACAAAAGGGCAAAGCATTCTAAATGGGGGGGTACAGAATCCAGTGGAGAATGGGCACGTTATGTTCCACATAGCACTGACCAACTATTGAAGGTGGTTCGGTAAAACGGGGGGCAGGGGGAGACCGAACTCTGGGGAGGAGAGCAAGGCTGCCTGACATTGCTGGGTTCGGTGCTACAATGGTTTGCTGGAGGTCCCTCCTCCAACTCTTCCAGCAAGGGGGTGCATGTACGCTTGAGCTCCCCTTGACTCTTTAGGGATCCTGAAGGGAACGGCACAACGGAAGGCATGGATGAGAAGACCTGTTGATGACGCCACAGCCAGCAGTTCACACGAGCAGTGTGCAGTAAGGGTGTGAATATCCAGCCGGAATGTGGTTCTCTTGCACCTGCCAGACATCTTTCCTATGCTTGGCCCTGGTTTAGGAAGAGAGTCGCGGAAAGATCAAGTCCACAAATGCCTGGGGACACCAGCGGACCCCTTCTTTACCCTGAATAATTCTTGCACAAAGTATGCAAGCCCACAAGTTGTGTGTGGGGGAGCAGAATCCGCTTGCACAGCAGATGTACGGGTGGACGTCTGCACGAGTGCAAGCTGGCCTGCAGGCTTGCTTGGACTCACTCACTTCCTGCTGGATGCCCACGCCAGTGCTTGGTGTGAGCTGGACTCATGGCAGAGAAAGCAAACCAGAATCCGGGGAGCCATGCCAGGAATGTCCAGTGGATTCCCATTCGCAAACTGGATTCTTCACATATGGCAAGTCTGGACCTCTAGCGAGCCTGCATGGCAAAGCCGGCCAAGTGCTCTTTGCATGCACCAGACGGGCTTTGGAAGAAGGAATTTAGATATATGATTGGATAAGATAAATTGGTTTTCTTTATCTTCCAGCCAGGGGAGGGGAGACAAGAAAAGACACCGAACAGGTTCAGAAGAGCTGCAGTGCCTTCCGGCTGTACACCTTCTGTTTACCTAGGTACCCTTCCAACCCATGGATCCTGGGTCTTCCAAACCCAGTGCAGAGGCAGGAACTTTGACACCTCCGCAGAATCATGGCTTGCCACAGGGAGGTCCTGAAACTACCCCCACTGCCTACTTCATAAGGCTCAGACATGGGAAGCCGTGTCTCCCCATGACCATACAAGCCCAGCCACAGACAATAACAAACATTGTTTTATTTGCAGCTTTTTATTTTTTTCAAATGAAGTATGTAAATTGATTCTTTTTATCTTCTTTTATTTATTTTGAAAGTGTGTTGGTCACTGGCATGATGGTTCCCTGGAGTTATGCTGGCACAAGGAAACTGGGATTAAAGATGGTCCCTGAGTCACTAAAAACTGTGGACAACTCATACAGTGTGTGGCTTTTGCATTACATGCCACTACATCCTAGATTCCTAAACTTGCATGGGGTCAATAAGGCTTCCTGCTCCATGCAGGACTCCAAGTTAGTGCTGCTGTCAATACGATTAACCCATTTGCTAGCAAAGTAAAATGCAGAATCAGACAGCAGAAGAATCAGAGTTCTACCTAGCATGATAAGGAGATATTTTTGCATTAATAGAAATGAAGCATCAAACTCCAGATCCCCTCTTATCAAACACTATGCTGGACTATTGATTTTTAATTTGTGCAATAGAAAGCACTGTTACTTTATAAGAACAATATGAATTAATAATAAAATATCCAAGTAAAGATAGTCTTTCTCACACACACACTCCGATACCATTGAAATCACCCAGAACAAACTTATTCTACAGATTCAATGGGACTGAGGCATAATTCACTTTAGTTGGCCTTGATAGTACCTGTTATGAAGTGCTCAGCTGATCAGAGGAGAGAAAGCTTTTTCAAAGCTGTGGGGCTTACTTATATTTAAACACAGAAAAAGAAATTTTAGCTGTCCATTTAAAACTGCATACAAACTATTTTTAAACTCCATGGGCCATAATAATTTGAAGTTCTTCATGAGGCAAGACCATGCAATGAAACACTTAAAATTCTCCAATGATTATTATTTGTGATCATATGTATGTTTACTTCCAATATAAACAGAAGCAGAGCAAAAAAGCAGTGAAGGCTACAATGCTATGCCCATTTTCTGAGATCAGTGAGGATGAACAGATTTGCTTCTGAGTTAACATGGAAAGGACTGCACTGTGAAAGAATCTTTATATTTTTCATGTGTAAAATACACAAAGGAGTCTTACAGCATGCTTGTATGCATGCGTCTTCATAAATAAGTCCTTCTTTACTCAAAGGGACTTAAATCAGAAAATTGTGCATAATGGTGCACAATCCATTCACAGCCCTTACAATGCGATGTGAAAGAAAGGCAAGTCGCTCCTTTTACGCACCTCGTCAACTTCAAGCAGATCAGCTATTTGCTGGAGAGAGAGAACCCTGGGAGATATAGTCACTTTAAACAAACAAACAAACAAACTTGTGTCGTGAAAGGGCAGCTGTGCTTGTGGCCCCTCCCTGCAGACAACCCGCCTGAATGCAGTGGCTTGCGGGACACGAGCTGCAAAGGCACAGCAGCATCAGTACCCAGCCTGCAGGGTCAAATGAGACGTGACTTGGAGTTCTGTGTCTCTTGCCCTCGTTGTTTTTAAGGAAACAGGAGCTTGCTGGAAGGGGAGGGGCTGATTTCCCTTCCTGAAGACCCCCTTACAGGGGAAAAGATGTGGGGACCCTCATCTTTCCCCCCTCAAGAATGGGAAAGCAGCTTGCAGGGCGTGGGGAGGGGGACACAAGCAGGGACAAAGCGAGACAGCTAAATACTCCTCCTCCCTCCCTCTTGCACCCTTCCAAGGTTGCCTTTCAGCTTCGGTATTCCCCGGCAAACACGACTGTGACACAGAGAGAGGTTCTTCAAGTCTTGTCTGTAGCTAAGCTTATGGATAAGAGCCTTCCTTACCTTGAAGGTGTACTTCTGCTCTCAGGTGAGCAGCAGGACCTTTCTGATGCAGCCAGCACCTGCTGAACATCAAAGCACACAGAAAGCCCCAGACTGCCTCTCCTCTCCTCTGGGGTTTAAATTTCTTTGGGACCAGATGGAAGAACCAATAGAGATGCTTGGGTGGTTCCTTCCTGAGGTTTTTTTCCCTCCTTCTTCTCCTTCCTTGGATGGACGTGGTTTGAGGGATGGAAAAAGAAATTCAAGATTGTGTGTCACTTGTCCGGGCTGCAGAAACTGGGCTCTATCCTGAAAACCTGGATTCAGACTAAGAAGAGCTTCCAAGATAGCACTGTGCCCAGGAGACAGTGAGTGGATTTGACCCAGGAGAAGAGCAAGATCCCGGCCTCAGCTAAGCCATGCCTCCCTTGGGCAGGGCACAGCCCCTCTGCCTTGACCTCATTTTATAACATGGGGGCTCTGTCTGCCTCAAAGAATTGTGCAGATAGGTTTCTGAGATCTTAAAATGTTGCCCGCCCTAAGCCTCAAGGATAGGGCAGGTGAGACATCAAAAAATAAACAGCATCCTTTCAATCTCAAGAACGTGGGGCTCAAGATGTCAGTGAATTAAGGTAGGCAATCTTCACCTGGCAGGGATACTTTTAAAAATGCCTAGTTTTCTGCTTTCTTTGCTGTCCGGCTTCATGTTCTTAACCAGCATCAGTTAGGGCTGCTTTGGGGCTGGCGCTCCTTCCTTGCGCTTCACTCGGAGGATCCCGTGCTCGTCTGCCGACAGAGACTGTGGAGTGGCAGGCTCCATGCGAAGGTGGCAAGTGTGGACTGAACTAGTTAAAACTGCAGTGACTGTTCCAATGTAGAAAAAAGATCATGCCTTGAAAAAGCCGGCACTTCCTGCTCTGCTGGTTTTCTTCTTGCGGGGAGAGTTTTTTAGACACGTAGCTGCTGCATTAAAAGGCCCAGCAGTCATTCTGGAGCAGGCATGGAGACGACGGAAGTGAGCCCAGGGGAGCTGGTCCAAAGTTCTGGTTTTTTGCCTGCTCGCAATGAGCATGTCCCTGGAATGGAGGGGGATCGGATGCATCGCCAGGCCCTCCCGCCCCTCCTTGTCCCCTTTTCGGCCCTTCCCTTGGCATATCCTACCAGATAACAACAGATCTTCTCTGGCAAGTGGATGGGGGACTTTCCACCAGGAAGGGGATCCAGAGGTTCCACCTCATCCTGGCTTTGTCAGTGGATTGAAATTCGAGTCAGCGTTGTGTGACTTGGATGCTTTAAGATGGACTACACAAATCACAAAACCCCCCAACAAATGACAGCCTGGAAAACATAATGTTTAGTAAAATTAAGTGCAGGAGCAGAGCAAGTCATCTGCTGCACAACCTCCATCCGTTTCATCCCACAGAAGGAGCTGGTTTGTGTGCCCAGCAAATACATTAATTTAGGGTTTAATCCTTCCTGAAGCTGTGCAAAATAAAATCTGTATAATGATACTTGGCCTAATTGCCTTTTCTCTTCATAACTTAAATAAGAGCAAAACTTTCCTGCAGTGGGTTTTAATTTTGGTCTACGCCAAGTAGTTTAGCTTTAAAAATAGACCAAGATCTGTATTGACCGTTCTTTGTTTGGGGCCTAGTTTGGAGGTGTAAAAGTATCCCACACTATGATTCCTATGGAGATTTGGGGATGTTTTGGTTTATAGACAATAATAATAAAAGGCAGGAGGCTGAAATTTTAGACTAGGGACTTGCAACAATGTCCTAGAAGGGCAAGTCTGTAGGAATGCTTATCTGTAAATTACAGTACAGATGGGGACTACAATCCAGGTCTCCTACATCCCAGTCCAACATTCGCACTAATACGCCATACTGGGTCTCTTAGTGGGAGCTACTCCTTAGTAAATGTATGCCCCTGTGCTATTAGCTGATTTGGCCCACTTATTAAATGTGATGTCTTCCATTCTATCTTATTCATTCCACAGTCCACACACAGAGAATGAAATCAGTCTTCCAGGAGAGGTAAAACAACTGCAAATGGTTAAGAATAATTACACCATCCAGTCAAGAGAGAAGTAAATCAGTTACCATTCAATATGATCCTGTGAACAGAATCAGAAGCGCTTGCTGTAGGAAGGGGTGTAAATTCACACCGCAGGTGGGACTGCCTTCCTAAGAGTTACAGACCAGGGTACCGTTGTCCCCTTCAAAACACTGAAGGCTCAGAAACACTGATTTTTAGCCTCTTCTGACTTGATGATTCCAGGGTAACTTTCCCGGACAAGCTATAAATATTGCAGAAATTGCTCCCACAGATGGTATTGTAGTTGTCCAAACTGTGCTTTCTCTGAAGAGCAATGTAGCGCCACAGACAGAAGACTGGACGTTAATGGGGAGAATCTGGGTGCAGATCTTCCCTAGCCATCCCCTTGGATCAATCACGCTCTTTCAGTCCAGCCCACCTCACAGGGACTGCTGTGGCAATAAAACAAGGTGTTCCACACAAGCTGTCCTCACCCTCTTATAGAAGCTGAAGAATGCAAGCTTTGCTTTAGTTCATGCCACAGTAAGTCACCCTTCCCAAACTGTACTTCAACTAACAGCAGATCCTTTGCCAGGCAACAGGACAAATTATTTCTAGAGTGAAAACCATGTTTGCACCAGCTCAGCTGCGACTCCACAGCACACAAGAGAAAAATGTACTGGAGTTATGCAACATACATGTGGGCGGAAGAACTTTCCAGTCGTGCATTGTCTGGCATGAGGTTCATGATTATCTTTAAGGCTGGGTAAGTGGCACACATACAATCATGATTAGGATGCAATTCAGAACCTATAAAACGTTGTATCTGTAAACTTGCTCATAGGCGTGCAGGCCAAGTCATAGAGGAGGAAGACAGGCTGATGGAGAAACCAAATGTGCAGTAATTATAGAATTGCAAGATAGGCAGAGGACAGTGACCGCATATGGGTTTTATCGCGAGCGTTCCATGGCATCATGCTTTCCTCTCACAACTCTGTCCCACACCATTTTTTATGAGAGCTCTCCTCCCAACCATCAGGCCCTTGTGGTCAACAGAAACCCTTACTTGAGGGTTTTGCGATGGCTACTAGCAGTTGAAGCCAATGCAAAGGGCATTTATACACACTGACGTCAACACTGGGATGCAGTCCCTGCACATTGTAACCCAGAAACAGTAAACAGTTTTTTCTTCTCATTCCATGAAGATGCTTCAAAGAATTTCCTCGGATTTATATATGGAAAGGGTTCATAATGATGGCTTACTGTGCAATTTAACATGAGATGAAGAAGGGAGCCATGGGGCCACATATTTTCCAAGTCAGATCAGAGAACTAGGCTTTGGTTTACTGAAGCCAGAGGATGGATTTAGATGAGCTGAGCTAAGAATCCCATCTTACCATAGCTGGGGTCACCCTGAAGGGTTGTTGTGGAGAGGGTGCCCTAGTTACTACCAAATGAGACTTTTCTTGTTCAAGTGCCTCACCTAATTTTCTGCAAGCCAAGACATCATCTTCTTCGGTTTGCAGTCTTGTCATATTTTAATTTCTTACTCCAAAAAAATCCGATAAGGATGACAAGACAGAATAGCTGCTGATGCCTTCAACTTTTAGTGTTGGGAGTCTTCCATCAGGTACCTTGCTCCTTTTCAACTCATAAAATAGGAATTTATATTGAATTACCTCACAGGATTGTTGCAAGATGCACTGAGGCAAAGAGATGTTTTTACTAGCTCCTGCACATCAGAGACAGGTAAGGCTATACATCCAAATAAATAAATGAGGAAGTTTGAAGTACTGCCCATGCCAAAAGTGGTTGGAAAGAATCCTCGCCAAGTTTTAAAAGCTTTCTTAGGGATCTCAAGAACTTACCCATTCTTCTTCCTTTTGAACAGTCACCTGAGGTGAAGGTATCTATTAGCCAGGATTCCCTCTTAGTCAAAACAGCTTCCTCTTGTGATAAAAACTGTATGTGGTGCCCCTTTGTTCAGGATTCCAGCCATGCCTTCTTTCAGTGTACACCATATTTCTCCTCCCAATTCCCCAAAACACATTTCCCTACAACAATCAGCCAGCGTTCACTAGGCATGTTCAGTCTTCCTTGGGCTGTTTTGGAGACACTTCCTTATGTGGGTGGGGTCCTTTTCTTATACTTCTGCAAGCCTTGGGGTTCCCTCAAACTAGCCAATTCCTCCCCTTGGGCGTGGATGGTGCACTTTGGGTAAACAGGGACCAGGAATTTGAAAACCGATGACTAACCAGGTGACAGAGTTCCTCTTAAAGCATAGGCCCCCTAACGCACATTCTTTAGATTTGCAAACTTCAACCTGAGGTGGTGAGGCAGAAAAAAATAAGACCTCCTAGAAAATCCTCCAACCTTTTCTTGCTCTGCTGGGGAAAAGCAAGTGTTTTGGAAAATGGTAGCAAGAACACTGGCAAAGATGATCTTTTATACAGTTGGGCTGCATTCTCACAAACAGTAGATGAGGAGACAAAACTATCTCTGAGCTGTTCTGCTTCAGTTTCTTGTTATTTTTGTAACTGAGGGCTGCTTTGCCAAAAAAAGAGAAAAAAAGTGGGGAGGGGGGAGAAAGGGGATCATTGCACTTAGGAAACTGACACGTCTGAAAGAAAACTAGGTGATAATGCTTCTTCGGTCTCATTTTGCAATCCAGCCCCAGCAAAGTTCCTGGAGGTGGGAACAAGAAAGATTTCTCAGTGCCCCCTTCATCTCTCAACCACAAAAGACTGCATGTTTCTCATCCTCAAGAGGACGACTGTGTCAAAGCAAGATTTGTGTGACATACAAAGTGACAGCGGATTGATCAAGCAAGCAAGGAAAGATGCACACAGATATCCCAGGAGAGTCCTGCTGCAGTAACGGTAGCTGGAGAAGAA
Organism: Varanus komodoensis; assembly: GCF_004798865.1. Classification (NCBI taxonomy): domain Eukaryota; kingdom Metazoa; phylum Chordata; class Lepidosauria; order Squamata; family Varanidae; genus Varanus; species Varanus komodoensis. The sequence continues at coordinate 9,204,550 of NW_025335854.1, forward strand.
TATTCCATCTGTATAAAAGACTTGTGCTTGCTTATCCGAGTGTCAGGATATGCCCGATTACAGCTAGAGATGACTTGTGAAGTTTTTATTTATTTTATCTATTATTCAAATGTGTGTACTTTTCATGAAGGTTGTCAAATCTGTGAACACGAAGTTTGTTGTTGTTGCTGTTATGTGCCATCAGGTCACCTGATGTAGGGGAACCCTGTGAACAAAAGCTCCCCAAAATGTCTGGTCCGTGACAGCCCCGCTCAGCTCCAGGCTGTGGCTTCCATGATAGAGCCAATCCACCTCTTGGTGGTTTTCCCTGTTCTCTCTCTGCCTTGACCTTCCCTGGCATGATGGTCTTTTCCAGGGAGTCTGGTCTTCTCACGATGTGCCCAAAGTGTGAGTGTCTCAGTTTTGTTTCCAGTGAAAGCTCTGGCCTTGTTTGGACCCAGGGCCAACATGTCTGTTTAGGCCTTTTGCAAGCTCTCCTCCAGCACCACACTGTGAATGCATCCGTCTTCTCCCTGCCAGCTTTCTCTGCAGCCCAGCTTTGGTGACTGGGAATATACATCCTTGGTCTCCAGTAAAAATATCCCTACACTTGATGTTCTTTCCTAGTTCCCCCTTTGCTTCCCCTCCAAAGCCCCCTTCCCCCTCTTCTTTGAATTTCCTGGCTTTCAATTGATGATTGAGTCAAGGTATGCAAAATCTTTCACAATGGCAAATTCTTCATTCTTAACAGTATAGCTGCCTAATTCTTTTGTAGCCATGATTTTTGCTTTTTTAATGTTCGGCTTTTGCATTCGTTTGCTTTCAGCATAAGAACAATAACAGACATGACAATAAAAACAAATTTAGCAGTGCATGTTCTGCTGTGTGCTGCAAAGCCTCCATGGCTGGTCACCCTTTGGGGAAAGCCTACTTAAAGAGGAGAGTTTGAAGAAGACATCTTCTGGAGGTGGCACCCTCAGAAGCCCTTCTGATCCTCATGGAGATTGGGCAGGGATGAAACCAGGAGGTGGTAACCCAGTCCCAAGTTGTTCAGGGCTTTACATGTTAACAAGAACGCTCTGAGCGTGGCCTCTAAGTCCATTGGCAGCCCCTGCAGCTCTTTTAGCAGGGAGTGCGCCATGCGGCTGACCACTCCTCCTCTCTCTTCCTATAGTGTGCAGCTCCATTTAGGATCAGGGCCATTGTGCAAAAGGAGGGAGGAAGGGAGGGTTAAACTCCACTGCACCAGCCACTAGGGTTTTACAAAGGGGGTGCACACGCCATTGTCCTTGACGGAGGCACAATGCCTTGCGAAAGGCGCTCCGCAGAGGCCTCCTTCCCTCAGCCCGGGGGCGGTGGCTCCGGCGGCGCTTCCCGCCCCTTTCCGCGTGCCGCGTCGCAGGAAGCCCCGCCCCGCCCGGGCCACGCCCCGCCCCTTTCGCAGCGGAGGAGGCCTCGCTCGGCCCGCCCCTCTGACGCAGCCAAAACCCCGCCCGGGCTAGCTGCCCCGCCCCTTCCGCCGCGCGGCCCGGGGGAGGCGGGCGCGCAAGATGGCGGCGGTGCTGAGGACTCTGCTGCGGGCGCCTTCTCTTCAGGTCAGAGTCGCGGCCTGGCCCGCTTGCCGCTCTCCCCGCGCGGGGCGCCTCCTACGACGGCGGCTCGCGTGGCCCTCAGGAGCCCCGCTGCAGGGCGCCCGGGACGCGGCCCGCCTTTTTGAGCGGGTGGCTGCGCGGGGCGCCCGCCGTGCCCGGCCGCCTGGCGCGCTGCTGATGCGCGGGCGGGCGGCCGTGCTTGCGGCGTGCTGGGGAGGAGGACGAACAGGGCTGCGGCCATGCGCCGACGCAGCAGAGCGCGCGCAGTGAGGCTTGCTCTTGAGGAGGCCGACGGCACGGTGGGGTCGCCAAGTCATTTTCTGCAGTGTAGGCCTGAAGGTCGTTTCTGTTTGCAGGGCGGGTGGGGCGCTGGCGACCTATTTGCTGTGCAAGAGGTGAGCCTACCGCTATTGGGCCCTGAAGCGCACAGATTTGTGTAGCATTTGCTCGAATGAGGGTTCGCCTGTTCTTCTAGGAGGCTCGTACCCCGCAGTGTAAGAAAGCCAGTATGTTCGGTTTGTTTAAACAAAATGCTGTTTAAGCCAGCTATTAACATGCATCCTTTAGACCATGAAGCACTTCTTGGTTTAATTGTCTGGTAGGTGCCTGTTGCAGTGAATGGCCTTACTTTTGAGTAGACACAGCCTTGCACTCTTAGCTTCACAGAAATCTGGCTGATAACCTGCTGTGTTATTTCAAAACCGGAGGTAATCAAGTTTGGCCTGGGCATAAGGCTGTTTGGCAAGCCCACGAGTGAACTATAATTTCATCAGGAGATTCCCAGTTTCAAAACAAGCATTGCACTAGATTTAGTTTAAAAACGGAATGGATTAAGTCTAACTTGAATAGCTATTGTCCTGACCACTTGTGGCAAGCAATAATTGTTCTAAAGTAACCAGGCAGTTACTAGAATAGCTAGAAGAGATAAGAATGCCTTCTTAAATGAACAGTGTAAAGAAATAGAAGAAGGCAATACAATAGGGAGAACCAGAGATCTCTTCAAGAAAATTGGAGATTTTGACTGGTTCAAAATTGAAAAAGGAGTTCGGCAAGGCTGTATACTGTTGCCCTGCCTATTTAACTTACATGCAGAGCACATCATGAGAAAGGCAGGGCTAGATGAATCACAAGTTGGAATTAAGATTGCTGGGAGAAATACCAACAATCTCTGATATGCAGATGATACCACTCTCATGGCAGAAAGTGAAGAGGAACTAAAGAGCCTCTTGATGCAGGTGAAAGAGGATAGTGCAAAAGTTGGCTTGAAACTCAACATTAAGAAAACTAAGATCATGGCATCCGGTCCTCTCACTTCCTGGCAGATAGATGGGGAAGAAATGGAGGTAGTGACAGATTTTATTTACCTTTACATTGGCTTATACTTCAAAGCCTTTATTGTGAAAGCTGATTTGTCAAAATGTTGAGGAGTAGTTAGATTTCAAGAGTAACACTAGCACTCTTTTATCTGGATAATATCTGACCATTTACACAAGATGAGCTGAATCTTGACTCCAGTTTCCATTTATTATAGTTCTCCCCCCCACCCTGTATTGGGCAAATAAGGGGCCGCTATGTGGACTGGAGGATGCTACGTGATGTTAAGAGAAGGAAGATGGCATTTGAATATGCAGATCAGAGACTGCGGCTGAATTGCATTAGGAAGAACACAATTTTGCCCAAAGAGCTCCAGGTAAGAATATTACATGCTAAAGGTATTCAGGACCCCTGCACTGGGTCAGTTTATCTCTCCTCCTAACTACCCAATTCTATTTATTAATTACAAAGCACAGCAGTCCACTGGTTGAAGTTTCACCAGGGTCTACACAGAATGTGCTTATTTCCGAATTACTTATCTGCTGCAAACCCACTGCTTCTCCATACCTGGTTTATTCCAATTTTCAGAGTCTGCAGGGCCTAAGCAACCTCTGTTAATGGTACTAGAGGCAACAGCCAGTACAGTTCTTAAATTGACCACTGCCCAGAGAGCCCTATAGGACTGTGGAAGGGGTTCAGAAATCCCATGGTGTACTTCAACAGATCCGGGTATCAAGTACTTGTTAAACCATTACATTGTGGATCAGAATGGAAGACTACTAGCTGATTACTAGTACGATTTTATGTGGTTTTTAGCTGCTGCAGTTTTATTTTTGTCAGTTGCTATGCTATTTGCAGTGTGAGCCACCCAGAGAGATCTTGGGCTAGGGAGCGGCATACAAATGCAATCAATTACAAAAACTAGCAAACTGTATGCAAGAGCAACTGCACCCCATGTGACAGGCATCACCAACCCCGCTTTCCACTTATCTCAGGAAGTAGCAGACAAAGAGATTGCCGCCCTGCCCCGGGATAGCTGCCCTGTGAGGATCCACAACCGCTGTGTTCTGACCTCCCGTCCACGAGGTGTGGTCCGGCGCTGGAGGCTCAGCCGAATTGCTTTCCGCCACCTGGCCGACCATGCCCAGCTCTCCGGGGTGCAGAGAGCAATGTGGTGAGCTATGGAGAAGGCTTCTCTTCAAGCAAGGCAAAACCGCATCCTGCTTGTGCTCCCAAGAGTGCAGCGAAGGCTCTGTATAGATCGCAGCCTCCAAAGAAAAGGGGCGGGGTGTGCCAAGTGGAGAAACACTGCTCTGGAGAGGACGTTGTCCGGACCTGTAGATCTGCTCTTAGTATCTTAAAGACTGTGAAAAAAATAAACAGCCCAAGACTTGATTCCAGTTCATTTGTCACATTTAAATTTCAGTGTATGATGTTACAGTGTTGCAGAACATATTCCATAGCCCATATGAAAAAGGACCAGTATGTATGGTCAAACTGGGTTTCAGGGTATGCTTTCAGATTAACTATATCTAATTAGTAGATTAAAATGGATAATGACTGCAATCAGAATCAGGAGGAGTACATGGCCCAAAAACAAAGCGATAAGAGGTACTGGGAACAGCAGTTGCGCTGGGTCGTTTTCCACAGCATTTCACTATAAGCCCGAGAGGGCAGGGATCCTTGTGGATGTTACTGCGAATATTGCTGCAATTGCTTATGTCTCACTCTGTCTTCTTATGGCATATCAATTTCTCCCATTCCCCTCTGCAGGGATTAACTGTTCATGCCAGTATTCAAAGTAATCCTTTTCCTGAATATCGGAATAGTACACCAAGCAATGTTATAACAAGTGAAAGAGTGTAGCCTAAATATTGATCTTGGAATGTACACCATCTCTGAGGAAAAATCGGGGTCCGCTCTGCTTGCCTTTTCTAAACCTGCCAGTTTACGCATAGTTGGAACATTTCACCAAGTCAACAATTTTCAGAGTTACAAGTTTCCTCATCTTAGGTCAACTTGTGCAGGTGTGGGATGCAGTCAAGCTAATTTACTTATTTTTGGCATTTTCACAAAAGCACTTGGAAAGTTTAAAGCCGTAAGAAGGGCAAAAACACACATGAAGACAATGCTTTACAGCGGTGATGTGTTAGTCTCCAATTCAAAACACAAAATTCAGTCTTTGCTTCAAACAAGGTTATGTAAACACAACGCTTTCAGATCTCTGCATCAGAACAGAAGCCCATACAGAAAATTTACATTAGGATGGCTAGCCTGGTTGGCATTCATTCACAGATCTACTGGCAAATCTTCTTTGGTTTGCTTTTCTCGACTCTCAACCCAGGCTTTGTTAATGGATCGTTTCATCTCATCATCTCCTTCAGCATACATCTTTTTCAGGAGATTCATCAACCCCTCGCTAGGGTCTGATGTGTCATAGGAAGCTTTCCTAAAGCACATACAGATATAGAAAAAAAATTACCACCAATTACACACCAGGTTTGGAATGTTCTGTGACAAGGTTTAAATTTTTAAAAAGATGACTCAGTGATTAAACCCACTTACATGAAAAAAAAAATCAATGAGAGTGTTTCACAGAGAGATTGCCAGGAATGGACTGGGGCGGGCAGGGGAGAAGACAGGAAGCCCAAATGAACTTTCCAAATCTTCCAACTTACTCCGAAAGATGAATGTATACAATTTCACCTACGGTCAGATGTACAAGCTACAGCATGTCTGAGACTTCATGTGCATCTGACCAGAGAAGAGATTGTTAAAGAGTTCAGAGATAAATGTCTCTGCGGGACCCATTCTCTGCCTTGTAACACAAAGCCTCTACAGCACATCCATGAAAAGAGCACTTGACCTCCCACAGCTGAAACCAGTGTCTTGCCAGAGCAGAATATGGTAGTGATCAGGATGAATAAAAACACCGGTTCTTTTTAAAAATGCATTTCCCCATCATTTCAAAAATAGCATAGTAGCAATTAAATCTAATCTCAAATATATACTTAGGAGTCCCATAGAAATTAATGGCTCTGCTTCACGCACAGTTACCTGTCAACCCCAGATGGGTACTGTTTTGCTTTTCTCAAAAATGGTTTTGAAAACACTGAGCTCTGCCATGGGCTTTTTTTTGCATGGAGAAGACATCAATCTTGGATATTGCCAAATAGGGCTGGGCATGAACCCTGCCTGCTACCCTGGAAAGCAATAGCCACTCTGGGTCCACAGCAGTGGGTTAGCTGATGTTTCTCTAGCCTAAGGTCACCTGTGCAGTGTGCTTGTTGTTCCATGCATACATGGAAGTGAAGCTGGGCCAAGCAAGGTGGAGGAACTGGTTGGAGCAGAAAAGCAATACAGGAAAGGACAGCTGGGAGCAGCATGGTAAAGAAAAATGGAGTAAATTGGAATTACTTCAAGACTATTTGGAGTGCACACATGGCTTCCAGGCTCTGCATCCCCCCAGATTGCAAGAAGACCTGTTCTAGTTCTTGGTTTCAAAAACCTGCTGATCCCTCAAACATCTTGCACTGATCACTGGAACTCTGGGTTAACAAGATTAGTTTTGCTGATCCATTCATTCAGATGCAATACTGACAGAACAATCAACAGAAGGAGACTTACTCTTTCTCCTTAGTCTCCTTTTCAACCTTTGTCAGGCACTCCCATTTCTCTTCTCGCTGCTTCTTGCATAATATCAAAACTGTGTCTGTTTTGATCTGTAAAGAAATTTAAGCAGAGCTCCAAGTATTTAAAGGCCACAATGAGGCAGAATAGGCAACTATTTGCATTGATTACATTTTAAAGCATTGGTATACAATATTGTTTAAAACAATTGAAAGTTCAGAGTATTACAAGGTAAAGGCAGGTAGATGAAGTGTAGAATCCTATGTGCCTGCACTTGGAAGGTCACTAGCATCCAATCAAGCACAGGAGAAATGCAGGAGTGAGAACTGGCTCAGCTCTGACCCTTAAAAATGGCTGATTTCAGCCGTCTGAACCCTCTTCCCCGCGACACAATGAGAGGGGCGGAGGAAACGCAGACTGCAGAAGTTCCAGCCTGAATGTTCTGTGTATATGCACTGCTCCTCTTCTTGACAGTTTACAGTCACAGATGTTGATTGCTAGTGAAAGATCCAGGACCACAGTGCACGTGTTCCTACAGAGAATCTCTGCATGCCCCGGCTCCACCAGGTCCAAGGCTTCCTGCTGGAGTTGGGGAAACCATGGATAAGGTTAATTTGCTTCTCCCCAAAAGGCTGGTTTGCTCAGGGAGGGCCTCTCTGGCTGGGTCCCCATCACAGCAAAAAACCCTGCACTGTTTCCACACTGAGTGGATTTTTGCCCGAACTGCCCAGTCAGAGGGAAATGAGGTTACCATGGCAAAATGGTTTCTGCACTCTCCGTTCTGCCCTCCCACCTTCACCAAGCACCCCAGCAGCCCCTGCAAGCAAAATCCCTGCCTCCCCCAGCTCCCACGATGAAAAGCATTTCCCTATTTTCATTATTCAGTGAAAAGCATTTCACTATCCCTTCTCTCTTTGTGTATTTTCATGCTGTCTCCTTGTTAGCAAAAGTAAATGGGAAGACGGACACACTGCTTGACCAATGAGAATAAAGTGATCAATGAGGCTTGTGTTACTAGGGTGCGAGGGGAACAGAGATCGAAGGCTAGAAGTGGCCACCTCCACAGCTGCTCTTGCCAGGAATCTCTATGGTGTTTCCATAAAATCAAAGCTAAAATGGCGATTCTGGTCCAGATGAGTGGAGAAGCCATAATGAAGTGGAGAAACCTGAGAAGACTGAATTTTCCCCATGATTTTGGAAAACGAATCCTAGCATGAAGGCACTCTGGATGGGATCCAGACAACACAAAAGACCCACAGTATTTCACCATGGCTTTTCTGGTCTGTGAACTGACCCTCTATGTTGTGGTGCACTTTTGATCAGGTGCATGATCCACCTGTAGTCTGAAGAGCTGCCACCCAGAGTTTCACCATCCCACTGAGCACAAGGCTTCTCTGACCCTTGACTGCCAGCCCTTTATTGCCCAGAAGACTTGGAAACAAAAATAAATATTTGGCTAGGGAGTCCCCTGGGAACAGCTGTCAGTCTTGATACAGCAGAAGCAGGCACATCCTGCTCTAGTATGCTGAATAATGACAAAACAGATTTGCAGTTAAGTCCCTGAAAAGGACGATAAGGAGCAGCCCTGAAGCGTGGAATCATGGCAGTCTGCAGCACTTTCAGCAGCGACTAGATGAGATGCACTGACCTTCCGTGAGCTGCTTTCCACGGAGATGGGATTTAGAAGGTTGTTGAATGTCATGGTATAATTCTTGTTATTTAGATTCTTCACCAACAGATCAAATGATCTAGAAGGGAAAGAAAAGAAGTCATAAATGCAGTGTCCCCTAACAACCATTAGACAAGAGTTGGGAAGGAGCATCTTAAACTGGATTTTAAACCCAAAGCAATCTATCTTAATATCTGAGCAGTAGTTTTGAATAAAATACCCAGGGCTTTAAAATTTTAAAAAAAAAAATCTCTGATGAGGGTTGCAGTTCCTTAGGATGACAGAGTGAGCATCAGGTATCCATTTCAGGTGAGAGGGTGAGTTACAAAGAATACTGGAAGTATTCTAGTAGTTTGTGCAGTAAAGAAAAACAGTCAACATTTAAAGGACCACCATTCCTAGATAGTGTACTTCTAGAAGGTCGCAACAACCAGCGGTCAATTGCGCCACTAGCTCTCCTCCTGTTCAATTTCAGCAGCAAGGAAGTCTGCTCTGAGCGCTTTCTCCAGAAGCTCAACTAGCAGGAAAAACACTCCTCTCTCTCTCCCTGCTCCAAGAACAGAAAGAAAAGGAAAGGTGGCTTGGCTATAGGAAGGGACTTCCCACCTGCACCTTCTGCAAGAGCAGCAAAAGGACAAACTCTGCTCCCTTCTCAGGTTCTCTGTGCACGCCCTGGGATTGGACACTGGCAGGTCTGTGGTGACAGAAATAACCAACTTGGCTAGACAGCCAAACCAGTATTTCTTGACCATGCCACCCTTTTAAGAACAATTATTCGTTGTTTTTTAAGTTTATTTAATCTTTTAAATGGATAATTAAAATATAATTTATACAGTTTGAACTTTAAAGTTAATTATTTTTAGTTATTTTTAAAAGAAACTGAAGGTGTGCTTCCGGATGTTTCTGAGGGTTTCTATCACTAACTCCTGTTCACACACCTACAAACATGAGACTGGGGGAAAACGCTTAGGGTTTGTATCAAAAGCTCATAAAATAATTCTCATCAGAATGAGTGGCAAGGGACTAACGGCTCAAGAGATTACTGGCATTTCAGCTGGTACTTTCTGTTGCTCAGCAGAATGCTTACCTTTCTGTAAAGTGCACTTGCACATTCTCAGGTGGGAGGTGCTGAACTCCACTTAAAGTGATGTAGATTTTCACAAATTTATCTGACTGATCCCAAGCTAAAAGAAGAGAAAGTCACATATTACATAGAAAGATCCAAATTTTAGGTCAGAGTAAATGATTTTTTGGTATCGTGGGATATGCACAGTGCCTTCCTTTGAAAACTGAGGGCTACAATATTCTCTTCACCCCAGTGCACCCCAGTGCAAAAGGCATATGTGAATTCAGTCCTACCATAATTGTTGATTTTTACTGTGTATCCTGTCAGTGGTGTTTTTTCTTCTTCAGATGTATCTGCTTTTAATTTGAGTGGTGTCTGGTTCTTGATTTCTTTCTCTATTTTATTCTTTTCTGCCAACAGGACACTTTGGACTCTCTTTCTTGTTGCTTTTTTCAGAAGCTCTTTCACTTCTTCCAAATCTTGCTGGAGCTGGTGAAGCAGATTAGGTGCACAGTTTGTTAAATACGGAGCCATTTGTATTTTTGTTAAAACTGTGTGCCCTGCTCTATCACGAAGTGCTTCTGAAACAATTTTAAAGCATTCGATGCAGACAAAGTGACAGAATAAACCGAAACACAGTTGACTTTTTTTTAAAATGTGATGCCTAAAAATTACAATGGCACTCCAGGGACAGGAGAGGCCCTCTCCTCTTGCCAAATGCCTAAATTCAAAAAGTGTGGGAAAACCCAGACTAAGACTGCTTCTGCCATTCCAGGCAGGAGTGAGACACCCGCAGCCTCTGAGGCTGATCAGTTCAGCCTTCCCACAAGACTATTTTCTCTCTTTTGGCCTCTGCTGGGCAGGGAGAAAGAGAGGGGGAAGAGGTCCTGCTCACTTCCAGTGCTGGTCTTGCTCATGACCTGCATGATGTGCAAACCTGATGAGGTAGATTAGGCTGAGACTAACTGATGATCCAGTGAGCTTTATAGCAAAGCAAGGCTGAACGCAAGCCCTTGCAAGTCCAGTCTAATTAAAGTCCTCAATGCATGGAGTTGGGAGGGGCTACAGCTCTTGCTCCACCATCTCTTCCCCCGATTTTTGCTGGTACAGTTGGACATATCCATGCACATCGGCATGTGGGGCCAGGAGGCACAGTCCTGTGTCCTCCCCACACATTTCCTCTTCAGTGTACAGGGCGACTGGTGAAGAGAATTTATCACATGCCATGGTAGTTGCAGCTATTTTATTTATTTATATGAGGTATTTGTAACCCACCCATTACGGTTCGTCTATGGACAGCTTACGATATAAAACACCTAAAAAATACATCATACAGCTAACCCTGGGAAGTCCCGGGTAGAATCCTAAAAGACAGATTACACTAGAAATAGTGACTAGCCAACTCAAAAAACACTTTATCCGTTATGTTTTGGTGATGGCAAGAGGCATTGCTCAACCTCCATGGTTCCGATACTGCCCACAGGGAAGTCAAGGGGACAGAGCTGGAAGAATGCTTTTATACCCATCTTGCAAATCAGTTCTCCAACATACCGTATCTTTTCACAGCACAGGCTGGCATGTTACATCCCGTGAAAAGCCACTGAACAGATGGAAGGGGCCTATAAGGCCGCTGAGTCCAAGCCCCTGTTTAGTGCAGTACCCCAGGTTAAACCATCCCTCTCAGAAGGCTGTCCAGCTGCATCCTGAAAGTCTCCAGTGTGGGGGAGCCCATGACCTCCCCAGGTCATGGGTTCCATTGTCCTACTGCTCTAACAGTCAAGAAGTTTTTGCTGGCTTTTATCCTGTGTCCTACACTCCAGGATGATTAAGAAGAGATCTCGGTCCTCCTCAGTGTGTGGCAGCCGATCAAGTATTTGAAATGTGCTTCTTCCTTGTCTCTTCCTTCTACAAGTCCAACTAGCCTCCCCACAAAGAAATATATGCCCTATAGCTATGGGCAAGTCCACAAAGGTCAAGCTGTACCAAAGCCTAGTTCTGATCTTGCAAATAAACAATGCTGATTTGATTGGGCAAATCTAAGCAGTCATTGAAAACACTGGAATCATGTTTTTTCTGCCCTAACCGCATAATAAAATACAGTTCGGACATGAAGGTGGCACTAGTCCACGGGGAACGATCTTGAAACTACCCTTAACACTCAGCTTCCATCCCATACGCAGCTGCTCTTTCTACCAACGTAGATCCTAACCAAATCCGCGGTGCTTTCCTTAGGCCCTATGACTGTCCACAACGAGATGCAGAAACTCGCCCCAGCAGTCAGATGCCACTCTGAGCACGGGAAACGCGCTACACGAGTTGCGCCCAGCAGTCCTTCCAGGGCCGGGGGCCACGGGGGCGAGCAGCGGGGGGCTCCTTCCCGCGCCCGGCTGGCGAGCGCCTGACCGCGGCGAGGCTGAGCCAGGGCGCCCCGGCCGCCAGCCCGGGCGGCGGGCAAGCTCGCTCGCAAGCGGCACGCGGTCCCGGGTGCCCCGCAAGCGCTGCGCCAGGCGGACCGAGGCAGCGCCTCGGCCCGCATTCTGCCAAAACGAATCGTCTTGTGCCCTTCAGAATTACTTCGGCTTCGTGACGGACCAAAAGGACGCTTTGGGGCGATAAAACAGCCCCCCCCCCCACCGTCCTCAAGAGAGTCCCGCACTCTGCACATGACCAGGAGCTCCCTGCCCCCCCAGCCCGAGGCTGGACCCTCACCTCCTCCATGTCTGACCCGGCCGGCTCGACGCTCCCCCGGCGCAGCCGCTCTCCCCTCCTCTCGAACCTTCCCTTCCCGAGGACTCCCCGCGTGGCCGCCCAGCCAATCAGCGAGCACGCCCATCCCGGAAGCTGAGGAGGCGCGAAGCCCCGGATGGACGAGGTGGGGCATAGCGCGACTTCCGGCCCCTTGGACGCGCTTCCGGTCCTGGCGGGCGGAGGAGGAGGAGGAGAGGAGGATGAGGATGGCGGCGGCTCCGCGTCCGCTCCGGCCTCGAGGAGCGGAAGGGGCGAAGTTCGTGGACTTTCGCAGCAGCTCTCAGATGCGTGCAGGAAAGGCAGGGCGCAGGCCCAACGCAGTGCTGGGCATAGTGCGGCCCTCCCGGCAGCAGCAGCCCGTCACCCGGGGACTGCGCGGTCGGGTGGGGACTCCGTCCCGGGTCTCCCGGGCCAGAGCACCCGCCCAGCCCTAGCAGGCTCGAAGGATCGGCGAGGCGGAGGGTCGCGGCCCCTCAAGGCTACACTGCGCTGCTCGTGATTTTATGGTTTTGCGTTATATTTCAGGCCCACCTTTTTCTTTGTAAAGGACTCAAAGCAGCTTGCATCATTCTCCTCATAGTCTTGTCCCCAGAACAACAATCCTGCGAGGTAGGTTGTGCCGAGAGCCTGTGACTGGCTCGAAGTCACCCACCCGGTTGGCTCCATGGCTGAGCCGCATGGCCTGCATCCCAGGCGAATCCTGGCTAGACAACCACTTCTATTACCAACTTTGCAGCTGCCCCTCAATACTCTTAGGGTGAATCCCTTGGACTGTATGGCTTTGTTTTGGCGAAATTCACATTAAACATTAAAAAGATCACTATTAGTCTTGGGCAAGAAAGACTTGGATTACTGTAAATCGAGCTGCAAAGTGCTGGACTTGGGCCAGACACTGTCTCCACTGTCCCTAGCTCCCTTGGGTTGGTGTGAGGAAATATGAAATGGGAGGGCAACAAGTATGCGTGCTCCCATGAACTTCTCCAAGAAAAGGTGGGATGTATAAAGTCAATGCATTTGAGGTGGTGGATGTGCAACTATGGATATTTTCTGGTGGCAGGAAGAGATTCTGTGTGTCACTTTCTAGAGTTGTGGGGTGGGTAAATACAACTCTTGGCTGTTCTGTTCCTTTTCCGTGCAGCATTTGCTCAAGTGTGTGCTTTCAAGGACATGATCGCAACAATGGGCCCAGTGATTATAGGGATGAGTGAGCCACTGGCTAACTGAAATAGGAAGCTGCCAGAAGCTTAAAGCATCTACAGTAACAAGCCCTCAGTTATCGTGGCACTGTGCCATTTGAAAATCTCATTTGCAAAACATGCTTGACAATCCAACACAGAATGAGCATCATTAAACTTTATTGTACAGAACGGATAGGCTATTGCATTAATTTGGATTAAAATCAGAACAGGACAATGTCCTTGGAACATTTTTCATAACATGAAAAACAATACACGACTAACTTCTTATCCAGTAGTGATGCTGACCTGTGAGGCATTATTATACACATTAAGTATATTAAAAAAAATATTTCCATCAATTTAAGCAATAGTTTAATTCTCCATGAAATAAGCATTTCTATAAACATTTTATGTTCAATTCAAAAATGTAACAAATGTTTTTTGCACTTTAGAAAGATAAAAAACAAGTATGATTTCCAGACAGACACAGGAATCATCTGAAAAAAATTGCCTGACCAACCAAAGGTGAGAGATCACCTTCCATCTAAGTATGCTGAACACATCTGATCAGGAATGTCTCCTCCAGAGGCCCTGCTCACACAAATGAGAACTGTGCAAGAGCACAACAAGCACAATCAAGCAGAACGCTCACTTCCACAAGCTCTGACCATTTCAAAGGTGTCTGGTTGGAGGACTTTTGCTAGATTGTGCCCGACATCTGCTGATTGGCAAAGGAGAACCAGAACAGGGAAGTGCAGGGGCCTTTTGTACTTGCAATATATGAAATTGGCTATGGAATTCTTAAAGGCAGCATTACAAGAGACATGGTTTTACAAGGTATTTCTGGTAGCTTTACAATTTTTGTTTTAATAGGGGTTGTCCCACTTAATTACAGATGTGGCTTAAGAATCAGGCCATCAAACAGATATATCTTTGCAGGGTGTAATGGCAACTGTAAACCTTTTGAGATGTTCTGAGATACCAGAAAACTGATATTCCGACAAATGTGCTTTTTCTTCATTACTGTACCCTGCCCTTTCTTCTCCTGAGGAAAGCCCCCTCTTATGTAAGATAAAACAACTGTAAATAATTTTAGCAACATATGGAACATGTAGTTCTGAATTATTAGTTATATTTTAACATCTAGGCATACAAAATAAAAGTGTAAAATAGAAACATCTTGGGATGTTGCTTTCAGGAAGGCATCTGGGAAAGAGTATTCCACATAAAACAGGATTCTTTAAATATAACTTCCCTTTGGAAAGGGCCACATCAGCACAAATGAAAGACACAGAAAGAATTGGTTTCCAGGCTGGCTCACCTGCCTTTCCACCCCGCTCCCCTCCCTTGAGTAGGGGTGCTGGAGAAATCTCCAAGGGGGTTCAGCTGTTTTAGTCCGTTGTGCTCTTGTGCTGGGCCTCCAGCTGGGACTATGTGCTGCCCTCTTTGGGTGATGGCGACAGCTGAGGCTGCTGCAGTGGCTGTGTGCCTGTAGCTGTTTTGATAGAGTTCAGGGTTTTGCTAAACCAAGAGTTTCTGGCAGCTTGGATTTCACTCATTAGTGCTCCTCTCTGGTGTTCTAGCTCCTGTGGAGGGAGAACAGTCACTTAGTGGTGATTCAGGAACTATTCAACAAAGCGGAGACAACTTCAGGGTAATTTTGGCTGAAATGAGGAGTTAACAGTCATGGTGATACAGGTTAGCACAAAGTTGTTTTGACTGATAAACCAAAAAATCTTTCAGAGCCAATCTCTTTAGAGAGTATCATGGAGGTCCTTGACAGGTGAACAAGCAACAGTCCTACAACAACTTAAGTCCTTCCTTTTCTAGTAAAGGACAAATGAACTACTATTTTTGTAAATTCAAAGATCCAAGTAGGCCCTGTTAACAGGAAAGTATGACTAGTTCTGGCATGTGGCAGCTAACGGGAATAATAGCTCCCTTTTAGGCATGTTCACTCAGAATTAAGCCCCCCAGCTCAAGCTAGGTTTATTCTCAGGTAGCTGCACTGCCGACCGAGTGTGATCCATGGGAAACGGGCTGCCGTGCAGCAGAGCGACGCCGGTGCTTTACCTGTATTTTGCACTTGGCTTCCACGAGTTGCAGCTTGGTCTGCGCCAGGTCCAGCTCCATCTCTCTCAGCTGCTTTTTAAGGGCATCCTTCTCGTCATCTGCTTCTGCTTCTGAGCCTCCACTAGGCACGGGAGGCACTTTCAGCGTATCTTCTTTGCTGAAGATTTCACGGCAATGTTTGCAAGCCATCACCTTACCCTGAAACAGCCAGTTTGAGAGCCAGTTAGCCAGGAGGGCAGAGAGCGTGCTCAGCTTGGCTGGTGCTTCAGACACTGCGCAATCACTCTAATAAAGGTCTGGGAAAGTCGACTAGCTGCACGAGGTATGATGCAGCTAATGCTTCTTCTAATTATACGCTTTGGCAATGCGCAACAGCTGCCTCTTCTTAGGAGGAAGGTATTATGTGGATTGACTTTGTCTTGGAGCCATCCTTAATATTTTCTGATGTGCACGTCCTCCTAAATTATCTGCCTGCTTCCTGCCTACTTAACTCGCATTCAGTGCAAATGAATTCTCTGTACCCTTCCCACAGATCAGAGACTGGCAGCCCAGCCTTGGAAGCATAAGTGCTCACTTCCTGTAATGTAATCAATTGAGGACAGCAGGGCTATCTCCAAGTTTGAGCAGCTGGTACTAAGAGATTGCTCCTGGGTGGGTATGTATGTGACTGTGGTCTGCCTTTGTTGAAGCTTATGTAGAACTCTTAGCTGTATTTTCATATACACAAACTCAAACGCACACAGGAATGCACTGAAAGGTATATTGTAGTTACATTCAAATCTTTCTAGTTCTCCCTTTTTCCAACTGTGTTTTGTTGACATTGTATAATAAAATATATACATTTTAATAATAAAAATATAAATATACATCTGTCCCATCCAGTTTCAAGTGCATTTTTTTTCCGAAAATCTGTGTGAAATTCTTTAGGAAGAACAAACAAGCAAGGTACCTACAAGTTCATGAAGATGGTATAAAAGGTGCTTTTTTTTTGGTTAAACAAAACTTGCAGCTGCTAAAATGCAGAGCAGCCACCATGTGTCTTGGAACAAAATAAGAAATCTTCCTGGGAAGGGTGGTCGATCACAACCTGCTCTCCCTCAGAGACTTAGTCATGTTTTTTACCACCCACACTTTGGGAGCTTAGTCTCTTTCCAAGCTAGTTTTGCCCATTTCGGTGCTGCACAGCAGCTCTGGCGCACTAAAAGCCTTGAAACCTGCCAAAAGGTCTACTCTGGCATGTGCAACCCCAATAGTCCTGCTCCCGGTGGGGACTGCCTTGCGTGACTAAAGTGCACATGCGATTTCCCCATTTGGCAGCACAGCCAAGGCAGCAGGGCCCCTTCTTTTTGTCTTTGGTGGGGGACAAGGGGCCTCAGCTGGCTCATCTCCACCCACCCTGTCAGCCACATGCCTACTGCAGGCACACATCACCAACACAGCTATTTCGACGTAGACACTCCCCCCCCCCCCCGATTCCTCTGCACTCACCTTTAGAATCTCCAGTTCCTCTTTACTGGCGGCCTGCTGCCCCTCCAGCCTGCTACTCAACTGGGAACAAATCTGGAAGGAGACAACATGCCTTTCAACCCGAGAAAATGGAACACATCTCAATAAGGCATTAACGCTTCGTTCCCTCACAGCTGATGGGTGCAAGGCAGTTATTAAGCGCTCTCAGTTACAACAGAGAACCTGCAGCCAATGGAGGGAGTGTTGCACCGAGCAACTCGTGAGAGGGCTCTGGCACAGGGTCAGGAATCGAGAGAGACAGGCCAGGGTCAGGAGGTAGCAAATTAATTCATTTTAACTTTGGACATCTGCAGACCTGACTTGAGGAAAACAAACAGCCCAAAACCATTCTTGCTCCCTGGGATATTACCCATTGTAGATGAAGCCGAAATAGGGGAAAATAAAGCTGAGCACATTACTTGTTTATATTCTGCAATAATCGCCGTTGTCTTCTTTATTTCGGATTCTGCCTTCTCCAGCTGTTTCCGGAAGACCTCCTTCAACTGCACAAAGAGGAGTAAAAGCAGATTAGCCCTACACTCTGCGGGATATCCCAGCCATGTAACTAACCACTTATCTCAACATGCCCTTTTTCAAGTTCTGAAGTAATGTAATCCTTTATAATCATTTTTATTTGGAGGTACAATATTTCTCAGGGTGCAATATTTTCTCTCTAAAGATGTCATTACTATTTCTTCTGACTTTTGAGGTCATTAGACCCAAAGACAGTGCAGTATGTTCCACACAAGGTCTTAATCTTTTTTATTTTAAAAATCAGCTATTTGAATTAGGATAAAACGGGAAACCAGACAAGGGCACCCAGTGCTTCAGGATTTTTCAGGAAAGGGAATAGTCGCTTTTATCTAGGGAAGACAAAAATACATACAGAGCAATCCTATGGTCCAGGTGAGCATCCCAGGGACCACAGGTTGGCTCAAAGAAGTCCCTCTGACACTGCACCAACCGCAAAGGAAGGCGTTGGAGAGCTGACCCCAGGCTGCAGAACCTTGTTCCCTGCTTCTCCAAGGTCCAAAAATGTAAGGATTGTGCTTGAAGGGCTAAAACGGTGACGAAAGAGATACCCCGAGACCAGTTGCCTGATGGGTCTATTGCTGGCTATTGGGTTGTTCTTACACTGCCAAATGCTCCTCCTGTTCAGCCTATGGAAATGTGTGTGGCTTTACGTATTTTAGTTTGAGCTTTCTGTAAACAGAGTGCAACTGAGGACTGGATCAAAGGACTGGAAACATTCCACTTGTCACCCTAATGGGACCCCAAATCTGTCTGAAGGCCCTGTTAGGACTCAGAGTGTTTCATTTAAAATCCCAGTATCAGCTTCAGAAGTTGAGTCTTTATCAATACCATGGTAGAGACAGAAAGCTTAACTTCCCATTCCTGAAGCAACTGATACAACAAGAACACACGTTAATTGCATTCCAACAATTCAGCTCTAAACTGGTCCTCAGACAGCTACTTTGCCTTCCCTGATGTGAAACCACCCTTTCCAAAACCACCCAAGCCCAAACTCTGGTCCCTTTCCCTGTTTGGAATGGGCTGGTTTTGGATAACCCTGTGAAAAAGACGCCATGGTGGCTTCTTTCCATCCCAGCTCATGCAAGTTATGCATGGTGTAATTTGCCTGACTGCCACATTGTCTGAACCCCACGAGGCGCATGGCAGGGGTGGCTTTCTAACCACTCCCAATTGTACAATATGCCCCCTGGTGTTCCGGAGTGATTTCAAAATGCCTCCTGCCACACAGGTCTGGATGGCAGCAAGCCCATGTGCCACAGGAGTGACTAGGGAATCTGCAAGTGACCAGTCCCACATTTCCCCATGGCCTGGCCATGCTGGGTTAACGTGCTTTGCAAGCGGGTGGACGGTCCGCCACTCCCACCAGCCGAAGTCAGTTTCACCTGGGCTGTTTCTTCCTCTTGTTTCCGCTTCTCCTCTTCTGTCTCCACTAGTTTCTGTCTGGTCAGAAGCAGCTCTTTATTCAAAACATCCGCCTTGTCTTCAGCCTGAAAGTTCAAAGGATGGCGTGGCTACCCAGAGCTCACTCCTGAGCAATAATATTGCAATTAACCCGGCAGGGAACCTCCCCGCTCTTAAATCATTAGGCAAGTCTGTACACTCGCTATCAAGTCTAGTCCATGGGGATTGTTACCACGCTTGCCGACGTGATACCGGCCCAGCCAGGTAGGGTCACATACGAAGGCTTCCCTCACCTGGTCCAAGTCATTTCGCAGAGCAATTTTGCTGGTGACAAGTTCGTGTGCCAGGTCGTCGTTCTCTTGCTCAAGTCGCATGCTGGCTTCCTGAAGCCTGCGGTTCTCCCTCTGCAGAAAAAGAGAAACCCACACAGCAGGAAGTTAACCCTCATTGGTACTGAACAAGACGCTGCGAGTGGGGCGTGCAAGCCGCCTGAGCTACAGAAGGAAGGCCGAGAAGGCGCTACTAATCTGATCTAACACAAGCTGAGCACTTAATGGATGTTGGCCACCAACCTCATTCTTATGAAAGTTATGCTCCTTGGGTAAGAGGGAGCAGCGCTCTGATGCCCTCCCCCCCGATATGTGGGTGTTATCTTCAGCCCTTCTCCCTGTCATGGTCATCCTGCAAAGCAGTGATTGTACCTTTGGCAGGAAAAGCCTATAGTTCGTGACTGTATCACTGCCCCTCTCATGCGCGTAAATAGCCACCCACACGACAAGGAGAAAATATGTGTTCCCTATGCACACTTTCAGAAGTGCTATGCTTTTCTGCCTTATGAGCTGGCCTTGTCAAAATAAGTTTGTGAAGTGTTTCATCACTCAATTCACTCTTGCCCCTAGTAGCAAACTTGCTGTACTTCAATTTCTCTTGCCTTCTGAGTTTTCTGTATCAAATAAAGTTACTTCCACTTAGCTCCTTCCCAACCCACATAAGCAAGAGCAAGGCGCGTGCACACAGAAGCTGCCAAGGAAGAAGAGCAAATGGCAAAGCTCAGGCTTTCGAAATGTTTTAAGGTTCGATCCTATGCAAGCTGAAACGGAAAAGGGTTCTGCTGGGTGGGCCATGCTGTGAGTAGCAAGTCCTATTTTGTCTCAACTCCAAAAGGACTGTGCCCTTAGTCTTGCCTATGAAACACATACTTTTCAGCTGTCTCAGTGGGCATCTGTGTTTTTAAACGCGGCTTTGAGTCATGTTCAATTGTTAAGCCACTTTGGGAATCCATAGAACTGAAAATTGGGTGAACTGTTTTTAAAGTAAGGAGCTTCTTTTGGTAACGCTTATGCATCAGCTTAATTTACAGGAAAGATTGCTGGCCTGCAAGAAATGTGATAACAATTATGGGTGCAAAACATATTACTTTTCCGATCAGGGTAACAGTAAAGTCCTGTTAAACCAGAGTGTAAATATCGGAGCAAAATACTTCTAATACAAAAGGGTAAGATCCACTACCAAGCAAGTTATGAGACCAAAAGCAGAGCAGTTCCAGCTGCATTCACACGTCACGTTTAGCACTGCAGCCTCAGTCAGTATGTGTAACTGTGAGGAAGCCCAAGATCCAAAAGCCAATCCTGTGAGGGCCACATCTGCCTAAACATTCAGTTACAGCCTCAACGCACTTGCTATGCATCGTTAGCTTGCTAAAAGGCACTCGTTAGAATGTAGATGTGCAAGCACTTCCCTATTAGGAAATTTATAGCTGATGGGAAAATATTCAAAATTGCTTTTTCAAAAAGAAATACTGTCCCCTCTCTATTATAAACAGATGGAACAAGGTCACATATATTATATGAGTATTACCTAACTGAGGATGAGGATCTTTCTCACCTAAATTGGTGCGGTCTCCTCTCAGGACTACTGCTTCAAAAATTTGTCCCTACCCTCCTGCTGCTGTCCAGGAGTAGCAGCCGTTTCTCCAAACTAACTAATTCCCTTGGCCTTTCTTCTATTCCAAGAAGACTTCACACATACAGAGAAGTACATTTAAGCAACAAGCTAAACTTTAGCACAAAACCGAGAAACAAGGACATTGCTCAACATGGGGGACAGTAGATCAGTTTTCTTTAAGGAGAATTGTTCTTTATGTTGTCTTCAAAACAATCCTTAGATCTTCTTAGAAACTGCAAAGAAACTCTGTATCTTGTGGATGAAGTTGTCAAATCAAGATTAGAAATAAACACGACTCCTGTGAATTTCACTATAAATTAAGACAATGCATTTTCACTGATATTTTACTACTGGTTTGTTGCTACTGCTGCTGGTGTTGTTCCTGGAAGTGACGCTGTGCCCACAGCAGTTACGCTGACCCTCGACCGCTATCTATGAGACTGAGAGGAACCAGCAACTGAGCTCAACTACCGAATTCAGACGGCGAGGGACCTTAAGTCCCACCATGAGATATGGGAATATATAAAAAGTCCGCCAAGATGTGAAAGCAACTCTGTAACGAATCCTCTTCAGGTATGCACAAGCCATCTGCAAGAATAAATGCTTCTATTCTGTTGTTCAACCACAAGACATAAAATCAGTTTCTTACAGTTAGCCAACAATAATAAAAGAAACTCGAACTGGCAACTCTGCTGCTTAGCTTTCTAAAAACAAACACCTAGATTCTGTTATATGGACTGTTCTAAAAGCGGAGGCCCCTGATAGAACTGTGGCTAATAACTCAATGGAACTCTCTGCAGCTTTGAAGGGAGTTATCTTGCCAGAACAATACTTGGTTGACGTCCTTTGCTGTGTGCTTGCTAAAAGCTTCAGTGTTTGCAAAGCAAGCAGCACAAAGTGAGCTTCAGACTTCTGGATCTGCGTTTACAGACAAGTGGGCAAGCAAGCTGTGCGGCAGGAACTGCAGTGTCCTCCCCTGTAACAGTAGTGGGTCAGATTTGAAGATGTGCATGCCTGTGGCTGGAAGAAAGCAAGCCCATGAGTCCAGCACAGTCTTATTTCGTGGCTGATCATCACTAGCAAGATGCCAGTAAATCAGCATTGATTAGGCCCAATTTACCATGCTTTTTCTCCAGAAAGGAAGCATGTCACATCAGAATTAGCCTCTGTTCTCTATCCTTAGCAAGAAAGATATCTTTGCTGCTTAAAATTATTTTAAAACACGGTGAAATCCTGGGGGACACTATTATCCCAGAGGGAAAGGCACTTCAGGCCTGTCAAAGAAAAGCAGACGAATTCTGCCACCTCTTGGGATGCTTCAGATTCAATTTAAATACAATCCACTTCTTCATACTGCTACACTGTGGAAGCAGCGCTTCCTGGCCACGCCAGACTCCTGGTGTGTAAACAGAGGCCTCCTGCACTGGACCCCGATGGTACCACAACTGTAGCAGCTCCCAATACTGCACCCCCAAATCCAAGTTGTAGTCTCCACAGCCTTGACAGGGAAGGGTGATGGGGAGGAGATGGGAGGGGATCACCACTTGCTACCGGCTGACAAAGAGGAGACTGCATTTCCAAACCAGAGAAAGATACAAAACACAACAGTATGCACACAGATAAAACTTACCTCCAGCAAAGTCACAGAGCAACTACTGCTTTCAATCATGGATAAAAAGTTGAGGGGTGGTAATCCAGTGAAAGTTAAATACCGACCAAGAACAATTAGGAAGCAAACAAAATCCCAGCTTCAGAGAGTTCTGGGTGGAAGGTTTGGCTTGGTCTCAACAATAAATAACTCATTCCAGCTATGACCTACTAAAGGAATCAGTTCAAAGAAGGGTTCTGAAAGCCAGAAGGCACGTCTCAACTCTGGGAGGGCCCCTGCACCGAATTCTGCCCAAAATGAAAAACAAACACACAGAAATACAAGCCTGGCTGATGCAAACAGACCTCTCTGTTGTTCCTAGGAATGGGTGTGACTCTGTGTCACACACCTTACTAAACATCTGCCTTGCATTTTATTGCAACAGAGTCAAGTGTTGGGACACTTAGTTCCTTTCGAACAAGGTCTTTAAAAAAAACAGTCCGGATGTAGGTGGGTTTGAAATCTTGTGGATTCAGCCAAAAAGGGAACTGCTAAAATGCTAAGTGACTTACTGCAAGCAGCCCACATCACCAGGTTATAAAAGCTAAAGTTAGCTTAGATGCTACATGAGATTTTTTCCATTGTGATGTCTGTTGCTATGAGCGATTTAAGAACACTTTTCCAGAGGACCAAAAAATCAGAATGTTGCTCTTAAAAAGAAAAACGGGACAGCTTGATCTTTTTTAACCTTAATCCTGCAGTTCAGGAAGACGACAGAACTCAAGTTACTAGGGTGTCCACATTTACTCTCTAGTAATAAGGTATAAATAGGGAAAAGCACATACTGACCAATGCAACGGACTGGTGACAGCATTCAACTGGGCTGCTCCTTCCTTGAGGCAGAAATGTCTGTCCTGAGCTGCTGATTTTGGGTGATGTGGAGGGGGAGGAGATTTCTGTGCAATTTTTAATTGCTGTGCTTCTCCTGCCAAGGCAGGGGCAAGATGCATGTGCATCTTTCTGCCTCAGGTGCCATCAATCCTTGGCACGAAGCCCCTCCACTTGTGGGGATGGGAAATGCAGTCTGGACCACTCAACATGAGGCTATGCCCCCCCCCCACAAAAAAACAACAATAGGAACATTCAGTCACCTTCTTCTGTTGCATAAGATATTTAAGCCAACAAACCCTCTGAACACCAGGAATCTCTGCGGGTGTATCTGCTTGCATGTCTGCTCTGCTCTAAGGCGGCGAGCCAGGGGCTTGGCGTTGGCTCCTCCAAGGACCCTCGGTTTCCAGCAGGTGCTGCCTTCTGAAAAATGGCTCCCAAATCCACTACCAAAGATTAACTTATACATTATATGCAAATCTAAGTATTCAATTTCGAAGTCTGCTCACTTTAGAAAAACACCTTTGGAAAGGGATGAAATGAATGGGAAGTGTCCAGGAAGGGCTGCTGAACCTTTTCCCTGCTTGCTCCCCCGTTCCAAAGCATTCCTGCATCCCCAACAGCGTCTCCATGCAGGGGGTTTCAAAGCAGCATTCATGAAGTCAAGCATCCATTAGGAGTTTGAGAGTACAGTGGCATCAAAGGGAAAAGCAATGGACGGGTTACACATCCCCTTTGCTTCTCTCCCCTCAACTGCCCGTCAAGAAACGCCACACTCGGAGTCTTGCAGGCATCCGAGGCTGTGGGAGGGGACGGGGAGGTGACCCTTGCCTCTCCACTCTCCCCACTCCACATTTTTGCTCAGTGGCCATCACAAGGGTGCTTTGGAGTGGGAGAGGAAGGTCAGAGCTGCTTCTGGGTGTCTTCTTTCTTGCCTCCCACTTCTCCGAGGATGCCGAGCAGCCACTGGGGTTCTTTGCCAATGGGCAAAGCCCTAGGGGAGGGAGAGCATGCCTTCCCTTCCCAGCTCTGAGGGCAAGGCGCTTTCCCCAAACCTCCACGCTGTGAATCCAAGGTATCGTGTGGCTGCTCAGAAAACGTCTAGAGAATCCTTCCCTGAATCATAGAAGAGAGGCTTGGAACAATTATTGTGCTGGGAACCTGGATGCATTGGTTAATTGCCTATTTTGAGACCTTCTAGTTTGGTTTTGGCATTCCCTTAAACATTTGTTTATAGAAAATGACAAGAATTTTATGTTTCTGAGTTATATAATTTCACAGAAGGTATTGCCACCTGATTCTTACACCCAAAGTATTCTGAAGGCTGCAGAAATAAAATCCACATGTACACTCACATTTTTCCCCAGAAAATGCTCCGAGAGAGCTGTCAAACTGCTCCTTAAACTTCTCCATGCTGAGAAAACAGTTGGTGGATTTGATACAAACATATTTAAACACATAAACTGGAGGAAAATAATGCAAGCAGATGAACAGCCCATGTGCCAACCTGTTTTTTTGATCTCGGCAAGGTTCTAAGGAAGAGTAGTTTGAGGGTTCTCATGGAGGCTTTTTCTGGCAGGCAGACTCCCGACATGAATTTCAGCGGAGTGCTCTGAAGAGCACATCACAGCCTGTACAGCATTAGCCTGCATATCAGGCAACGCCACTCTAACTCGCTCAAAAGAGCAAATGCCTTTCCTTCCTGTAAGGAAAAAAGTCATACCACATGGACATTTTACACAAATCAACAAAGACATTCTACACTACTTCAGGATTCTCAGCAAACTTTTAAGAAAATTCTAGTAAATGTCTTTCCTCTGCTACAACTGTAAACGCAAAAGAAACCTAGGAGGGTAAACATTCTCAGCTTTGTTTGAGAAACTGTGTCCACTCGAACAACTTCACTATTCACAGGAGCCACCTGCATGATGGTTAAGAAACCATGACTGGTCCTCTCCACAGGTGGGTGTTCCCACAAAATGAGTTGCACTTTCTCTGATGGAGGGTCGAACCTTAAAGATGAGTCTGCAATAGGATGCTGTTATCTGAATGCTTGGGGAGATTTAAAATAAATCAAAATTATAGATAATAGTTCCAGGAAAATGAGATTATACCATTAGACCAAGAAAATTTGAATAAATACACAGTTTGGCAATTCACAGCTCTATCTTATTGATTACCTTAAACGTTATTCTTTATAAGGAATAGAATTGGCTTTAATTTTTCTGAGTTGCAAAACCAGACAAATCTATCTGAACATCCAAGAGCTGGCCATGCTTCTACAAAGGGAGAAGAAACCGAAGCACATGGTGGACACCTAATGGGACTGATCCCAGATCAAGAAGCATGAAAGGCTCCCACTTCCTACCCTGAGAAAATTTAGTGATTGGTTTTCTCATTGCATCAAGGACAGAGTGAAGAACATTGGGTAAGCTCATTTTGGTAACTAATGAATCCTCCAGCTCATTAACTGAAGTGCTAGTACACTGCGATGCTGAATTCTCCCTTGATCCCGAGAGATGACATTAAGTCTTGACAGCAAGTGAAGCAGGTTTCAGTTGGAGCTGCAGAGCAACTGGATGAACCAAGCTTGTCTTGGTCACCACAGGATAAGAACCCTACCTGTCCCATCAAGCTTGCTTTTTTTTGCTAGGATCCTTGGGAAGGGCTGGAGGAAGTTAAAATCATGTTCCTGGCTGCTGCAGAAGAAAAGCAACTTTTAGGAAATTCCAACCTGTGCTGCTCTGGATGCAGAAGAGGGAAGAAACTCCATCGTACACCCAAGTGAACAGGTCAACTGTCGGAACAGCTCACCTGAAGAGAGCTGTTTAGGTGGTCATATGGATGGCAGCCAAAGAAATGCTCCGATGAATGCACCAATCCCATACCCACCATTCCAGTGAGAGCCTCCCATCCCATCCCATAGTACTGGTTCAGATAAAACACAGTCCATGGCAACTTGGACATGTTGGTGAGGGGCCATGGTCTCAGGTCCTTCCTCCTGTCCAACAACTCAAGGCAATTTATAGGATTCAGAGATGCCAGTTTATGAGCCTTGAAAGAAAAGAGACCTACAGTGAGTCCCCACCTGATGACAGAAGCGTTGGGAGTCATGACCCAAGCGGAAGTAGAATGCACTCCTTTCTAGAGACTGGGAACCGAGATCCATCATCAGTGGCTGCATCGGTACAGTGGGCACTGCTGCCAGGCCTGAAGGAAGCAATCCCATACGATGACTGGGAAGGGCAACGAACACAGCTGCGGCTCTCAGGAGCTCCGACCATCGTGAGCTCTTCCAAGCTCTTTCATTTCAGGCCAAGCGATTCTGAGTCGCCAGGCACGGGCCTGGGAAGCGGCCCTTGCCACTCGCACAGTGGAGGAGAGACCGAATCCTACCTCTTGCTTCACATGTTCTTTTTAGGACACAGCATTTCCCACCCACAGTATTTTCAGTGACGGATAAAATGCCAGTTCCGCCTCCGGAAGTCTGAACCCAGGGCCCTTCCAAAGAAAGAAGGGGCCTCTTAACCCTCTCCATTAAAAGCTGACTAAAACGGCATCAGGGGGAGTATGGAACATCTACAATACAGTAAGCACATTTCTCCCTATTTCTGTTACTTGACAGACCAAGGGATGCCTCCAGAGGGATGGTGCCTGCTCCTTACTACGTTATTTCCCACCCTTAAGCATTTTTTTGTGATGAGAAGAATGATGCACCAAGTAGGCAGGTTACAAATGGAAGATGATGTCATCTGGACCATGGTAACATTCGTGAATGAATCGGGGTAATCGCACAATAAAGCCTTCCCTAAAAGCACCTAAACATCTGAGAAAAGTCCACTATAGCAACAGGCTATAATCCTATAAATCTGTGCTGAGCAGGAATGTAATGAAGCAGCATGCCTGAGCAATACTTTAATTAAATGAATACACATCGCCTGGTGACCACATGGGCGGGAACACGATGGAAAAGTTATTCTGACCTAGAATTCAGTCTATTCTCTATAGCAGCACAATAAAATAACAAAGTATTATTCTATTCCACATACTCTAGGAGATGGTTTCATCTCTTCCAGTAAGATTTTTCTTTGTTGTACTTTTAATGTCAACCAGGGGAACCAAGTAGGTACTAGTACATCATCTTAACAAACATTCAAGCAGGGGGAAAGTAACCTTTATTACACCTGTTAGTAGTTTGACACAATGCAACCCATCAGAATTAATAACCAGGATTAATGTACTACATTTCAAGGATCTGAAGTATTTCACATACTACTACATTTCAAGGATTTGAAATATTTCACATACATTATCTCAATAACCCTTACAACAGCCCTGTAAGGTGGGCCAGTATGATCGCTGCCATATCATGAGTGGTCGGTGGCTTGCCAGGAAAGCTGTGACTGAATCCGCATTTGAACCGGGAATTTCCAGGCTCACTTACCACTACGCTACACGAGAGCCTCTTCAAGCAGGGGAGCGCGGAGCAACGGCCTGCTAAAAGTGGGTGCAGTGAAAAGCGTCAGGTGACAGAGGGACTCCGCGCTATCCTTTCTTGCAACCAATGCAACAGAAACTCAACTTGGCCCAACAGAAGGCATCGTCTCAAGGCTGCTACAAATATTAACAGATCATCAGGAAGTTTTGCCCTGCACAGCGGGAAAAGCCAGCCAGCCAGTCAGTCTTGGAAGCATTCGCCTTCCAAAATGTAGCTATGGCGGTGAACCACACACAGTTCTGTCTAAAGCATCATACATTTCCTTTTCTGTGTCTCAGTGGCAGAGAATCTCTCTCTCTCTCTCCCTCAGCATCCCATGCAGTTTCCCAGAAAAGTTCAAACGCAGAAGAATTACCTACAAATATATAAACTGAAAGAATAAACATATTATGTGAGGCTGCTGGAAGAAGGTAGCTTTTAATGCTTTAGATAAAATACAAATTGTATTTCACATAAGAGTAATCTGTCTGAAAGGAGCAATTTTAAATTTGCCGCAGCACACTTTGTGCCAATACTGTAACAGTGTGGACTTCACTGCTTTCCCCTGGTTTTGTGGAACTCAACCAGCAGAAGCCACTTTCATGCTTTGTGCCCCATTACCTTGTATCTGTCCAGAGGGTCTTCCTGCTGCAGCTGATTTTCCCGCATCATCTGATACTCTCTCTCATATTTCTTCAGCTTCTTTGTGGGTACCTAGAGAGAGAGCACACACCAAACTGGCAGTGTTACAAGAGATGCTCAGTGGAAGGCAAAATGCTGCACACAAAGGTTAGCAGGTTTCCTGAACATCAGGGACGGCCATTATCCCAACAAAGCCCACTCCCTGCTTGATCCTGGTATGCAACAAGTCCCACGTGCCCCTGCACTCTGGCAGTCTTCTAACAGCAAGAGTTAAGTGGGCCATGACTAAAGGTGGAGGGACTGGGCATCCCATGGCCCTCCTGTAAACCGCACACTGGAACAGGGACTCCCCACGCCCCCGCAGGGTTTATCCACCCTTTGGAACAGATGAATCAGGGTCACAAGAACACAGGCATTCAGAAAACCAGCTGACTGGCGTGCCCAGATGTGCAGCTGGGGGCGGTGAGAGTCGCATCCCCTCCAGACCTGGAGCGCCAGCACAGGCTTTAGCAGCCCCAGGCAAAGAGGCGGCAATGGAAGTGGGTCAGAGGCAATCTGCCCCCTCATGGCGTGCGCTGCCTGAACCCGCCTCCTGAGCAAACCAAAAACAACTACGTCAAGATGGGGAATAAGAACGGACAAGCAGCACACGCAGACTGTTAACACTCTGCCGCCCAGACAGGCGGAGGTGTGCGATGCCAAGCTGCGCAGGCGACACCTTGTTGCCACTGCCACGTGTCCAGGTAGAAAGGCGGACTGCAGGCAGAAAGGGAGGTGGGGAGGACCGGTCACCTGGCGTGCAGATGGCCAACTGCGTGTGTCCCCAAGGAGGAGCTGCCCAGATGGAGGCGGCCTATGTTGTGAGCCGCCCCGAGGCTTCGGCAAGGGGCGGCATAGAAATGTTTTAATAAATAAATAAATAAAATCGCAAAGTATTTTGTATTTCCTTTGTAGGCTTGGTGGTAAAACTCCTGGCCACACCCTTCAAACCAGATTTTGAAGGTGAGATTCCAAGCCTAAGGGAGAGCTTTCTGTCCCCTCCTAACTCTCTGCACCTGGGGACACAGCCGATTTCCCAGCATGGTGAGTTGCTAGGATACCTCTCTGCAAATGCCTCAGCTGTCCTCTGATGTTTTGCCGGATGACATCAGGAAAACAAGGAAAGGCACACAAGCTCATGGAGCAATCACTGCCGTTAACAATCTGGGGACAACTGGGTTCACCCAACATGGCAGCCCATCATAAGTGAAAAGCTATGGTGCACTGCCATGTGGTAAGAAACCCAGGCTGCTTCCTGGAGTTTTGTGTGCTTGTGTTTTGTTTGCTTGCACCCTTATTTCTGTATATGTGTTTGTGGTTCTCCTCTTGTTTTGTATTCTTGGCTTTTATTTTCCTGACTGATGTTTGGTTTTGCTGAAGAGTGTAAAAGTCAAATAAAAAGTATAAATATTACAAAAGGTAGCACTCAAGTTGGTTTTGGACAGAAGAGCAATAACTAAAATAATGCATCAATAGTTTTTAAAACACTGTTTTTAGGATTCTTTTTTAAAGCACGCTAGATAAAGGTAAAAAGTAGAATGACAGTATTATTATGCTTACATATACAGATATTTTGGGGGCATGTATTATCATTCCAATGCCTGCTTTCATTGCACTACGGAGACAGGACAATAACTGCAGCCATCTTCAATTTCTTTGAAGCATGCAAGTGAATGTTTCCACCAATAATAATGTAGAAAACTAAAGAAACCTTAGTATTGACAAATACAAGATTGCAAATTGGCTTTCAGTCATTAAAAGTTTAGCCCAGATCCTTCCTCATACTATAACAATTCTGTAGTGTTACAGTGGTACCTTGGCTCACGAACTTCATCCATTCCAGGACTCTCGTCATGAACCAAACTGGTCATGAGCCAAGTCAAATTTCCCCATAAGGGCCAATGTAAATAAGGTTAATCCGCTCTGCAACTATTTTTTTAATCGGAAAACTGTGAAGCAAAGTGACAAAGAACAACAAAGATTATGGCCACCCCCCACCCCCGAGCATGACCACGATCGCGCCCGTCATCCCGACATGCTGGGGGGGGGGGGGGGAGGCGCGAATGCAGGCACACTGGGGGGGGGGGAGGGACAGGCGCAATCGTGCTCGAGGGAAAGATGGCCGAGATCGTGGTTGCGCTCCTGCAGGAAAGACGGGCACGATCTCAGCCATCTTCCCCCTCCTCGCACGATCGCAGCCATCTCCCCACTCGGGGGTGGGGAGATGGCTGCGATCGCTGTCACCACCCAATGCGGAGTCTGCAACCTGAGTTAAAATGTTTATGAAATTTTTGTTCATGACCCGATTTGGTGATGAACTGAGGCATTTGTGAGCCAAGGTACCACTGTAAACGCTATTCGTTTATCAGTGTCGTTCCATTACTAACCTGACCTACACAGCACAAACCAGTTAAAGTAGGATGAAATAAAGATCATAAATCTTCACAGTTGTTAAGATTTTTCAAACTATGACTGTAAAATAAGAAAGAGTGATCCAGGCTTTTTGTATCTCAGTAACGTCCTCACCGAAACAGTCATACTGCTAACCTACATGCAGATCTACTTTGTCATGGTACCATAGTCAAAAGGACACAAGGAAGGTCCATATTAACAGGAGAATGAAAAGCCAAAGTGAAATTTCACTGAGTGACAATAGGCCTATTCATCCCTCTGCTAAGCTACAAGAAACGTGATCTGGGGAATACACTCAATCTGATAGGGAAGCAAATACAAAGGGCCTCTTGTAGCAGTTTTGCCTACTCATAGGTACAGGGTCCTCAGAGGAGCAACACGTCAATCCAATACCTTGTTAAGCCCAATTCATACATTATAGTCCTATGGCAGCTGCTTCATCAAGGAGGAGAAAATGGTTCTTAGGGATGACACCCATCGCTGAGAAGGAGCCTCGTGGTTGGTGCTGTCTGCATAGCTCCTACCACCAAGGACTGCAGGAGCGACATGAGAGGAAGCCAAAGGAAAAGGGCCTTTGTACCAGAACCGGGATAGCAATGCTTGGTCGGAACAATCTGTGTAATTAAAGTTTGTGAGGGAAGGCAAGTGGACCAGAAGCCTTTCAAAACTGGAGTCTATCATGTCCTTGAATGAGAAGGTGGTGACATGTAGCATTATGCTTTATTAAGCATGCAACAGGCATTTGGTTTGTATGTTATATCTGATGGAAGCTTTTGCTGCATATAAACAATAAACTGTTTCTTTATGCTTGATTTGTTGTTTAAAATAATAATAATAATAATAATACAGTAAAATATAAAGCTGCATTGAAATTGGTAGCAACCCTGTGATTTCATTTATTTCAAGTAACTCTGGGAGCGCTTTTATGGGACATAAATATGAGAGATAATAATATTACTTATGAAAATACGTTTAGCAAAGATACGGAGTTGTGTAGCAGCATATATCTTACTTATATTTCATCCCTTAGTTTATAAGGAAACTCCTAAAGGATGCTGACAAAATAAAACAATAAGACCACAACAGTATCAAGTACCAAATCACAAAATGCACTGACCGAAGCAGCAGAAAGTACACTAAAACTTTGGCAACATTAAAAGCAGATTAGAACAAGGAACTGAGCTAAGGATACGATTCTACCGGGCAAGAAGTATTTGCAGATCCTACACAAATAAGCAGGAAGCAGGCTCGGGTCTCCACTCAGCTACGAAGCACACCGGGCGGCCTTGGCACTAAGCACTAACCTTTCTCATACAACTGTTGCAAGCATAAACCACCAACGAGCAAGCTAGCTGATGAAGGACTGTGGCAAACAAGGAAAGGGCAAGCTCCCATGGCAGCCATTTTGGGAGAGTGCCCATGACACTCGTGCAAGCTTCCAGCTGTTGATACGGACACAGAAGGGTTCAGTTAGTTGTTGCTAATTTCCCTCCATTTGCTTATTTAACCAAAGCTGGTCCACCTTTCCTATCAACGGGGAGAGGCTTCAGCTGCTCTTTGCAAGACACGCTCTTTAAATTAGTCCTCCTCCTTTGTTAAGTAGGAGAAGGTAACAGATTTTCCAGGGCAGGAGGGTTCACTGGGAAATAGTCATTCAAGGGCCACCTTCTGAACTGATTGTTTGGAATGCCCCAACGGTCTTATCCTGGCCTCCACGAAGCTTCTGCAGCTTCTCCTGACTTTTTCTTGAAAGAGGCCTCACTGGGATTCAACTGACCTGGTTCCTGAACTTTCAGCTCGAAGCCTGGTCTTTCAATCCTTAGTCAGCCCCACATCTATCACAACAGATGAACTCTGCATTTTTTTTAAACCCCTGCATATTAGATACAGGGCAACATGTAACCTCATGGGTTGTTTGGCCCCGAGAATTAGGGCAGACAAGACTGTAAATTAACAAGGCATAAGATGTTAATATATGGCTGATAAGGCCAAAAAAAAAAAAAAAAAAAAATTTAAAAATATAATAAAAAAAAAAAAAAAAAAAAAAAAAAAAAGCCAGAATTTTTAAAAAATATTTTTAATAAAAATGACTTGCAAACTGGAAATGGAATGCCTCACTATTTGTATAGTGTGATTAGATATTTGAACAATTCAATTAAGGATTCAAAGGTTAGATTTTAGTATTCTGACAAGAGAAATAATACAAGGCATTCTGACTATTTAATATTTTACCCAGTTTTTTACAGGAAGACAAGCAGTGTGCCTTATAGTACATTACAATAATTCCAAATGGTTTCCATCTAGTTCAGGGCTTATTGTAAGCATATTGCGATGAGAGCTATGTGTGGTTGTGGCCATTCTCAATCTATTTTAGAGGGCAGTTATAAAGATGGCTGAGATGGTTCCATTTGTAGTGCTGAGAACAGAATATAAATGCCAGTATTACGGCACCTATTCACTACTTCTGATGCAGTAAACATGCCTATCCGATTGTGCTCTTATTCCCCACTAAGGTCAAGTATATATGCACATGATCTGCTGTGAAATTCAAGACGTTTCTTGCGCACACGCCACGGGGCATCTACATGCAGGGGAACTTTAACCCTTCTGCCCTGCCGCACTTCCCATCCAGGCTGGAGCACCCACACCTTCTACATGCAGAGAGGGAAGTTCGCATTCTCACATGCTATTTAATTTCCCATTCAATAGCATGTGAGCCTGCACAGCAGTACTGGAATATATTGATCTTGTGTAATCCATTGCGTGTGTGTTCTCCAGCTTCTCAGGGCCCTTTTGTTCCCTTGATTTTTCTTTCCTTCCTCTCTGGGAAAGTACACAGAGGCAGCCACCACAATTTGCCATGCTGATACGCAGTATTTTGCATATTTTGCTTAGCTGCTTGACAGTAGAGGCTGAAGAGATACTAGAGATGCATGCTTTTTAAAAAGGCATACACATTAAGCATATTTTTCCAGTAACTTTCCCATGACTGAATCTGCATACAATCCTGGAAAAGGAAAAAGTGACCCATGGCACTTTTTCCATGACAGGCATCCAAGCAATATTGGGCTTGCTATTTTTTGGGAGGAGGGGGGTATTCAAAGGCAAACTGCATCTTTATTGTTGTCTGGTTCTGTATCTATGATTGCCAAATTTCTACATTTTCCAAATAAATTATATATTTTATTACCATGATCACTGTAATGATAAAATAGTATCCTTTCTCTTAACAAGGCCTTCCTTGAAATAGAAATAGCTGTCAGGAGTGACGAGACAGAGAGATAATGAAGTGTGGGGGAGAGAAAGCGCAAGTTAAAGAGGTAAAAGGGAAAGCCGAAACAAGACTAGGGGCCAGGAAATGCAAAAACAGCAAGGTAAAAGAGGCAGAAACAGTGATGCTGCAAGCTGGATATCAGCCGGAGAGGGAGCAAGCTTAAGAGCTTAAGGAAGAGAAAGACGGTAATGAAAACAAGGGAAGGACAGGCGTAGGGGGGAAAGGGAAAGGGAGTAGGTGAAAAAACAGCAAAGTGAGGGACCAGGAGGAGAAAGTGATTAAACGGAAATCATCTGTGGAGGTAAGAGAACATTGGGCAGAGCCAGGAGTCAGCTGCCTCCTCCTTTCTTTGCCAGCAAATAGAAACATAGAAAACAGAGCGAGTCAGAAGGGGTCTCCCGGGCCATCTAGTCTGACCCCTGCCTCCAGCCGGCTCCACTCACAACATGCACACCATGTGAATGTCCAGCCCATCCTTGAACACCCGCACCGATGGGGCCTCAACGACCTCCCGGGGAAGCCCATTCCACACCCTCGGGGTCCTGACTGTCAGGAAGTGCTTCCTGGCATCCAAATGGAACCTGGGTTCCCTGAGCTTTGCTCCGTTGGAGCGCGTTCTGCCTTCCTCTGCAGGGGAGAACAGGTCTCTCCCCATCTCCATGTGACATCCCCTCACATACCTGTATGTTCCAACATATCCCACCAGTGATCAACAAATGGCTGATCACTGGTGGGAACAGGAAGAGGAAGGGGAACCTGTTCCTCTAGCATTGTTCAAGGTTTTCATTAAAACCTTTTAATGTTTGCAACTGCCCAGAAAGGAAAATGCCATAGACACCAGTGCAGGTCTCTGCAGGCTTGGGGATCCATCAAATATACCATTTGTATAAAACAGCCTTCCTCAAACTGATCTCCCCCAGATGTGTTGGACTGGAACTCCCATCATCCCCAGCTGACATGGCTATTGGCAGTAGTAGTCCAACACATCTGGAAAACATCACTTATGGGTGCTCCACAGGAGGATTTGGTGATGCAGCTGAAAATCTAAGCTGCCCCTCATGGAACTCTATAAACACTCCATCTTATTCAGCAATAAAGCCTTCCGAATAGAATATTCCTCCTCTGTGGATTACAGTACTTAAAATTCTTTGATTCGGATGTTCTAAAGATAAAGTGATAATTAAAATCACAAGTGTAAAAATACTTGGTTCTTGCACAAGGAGCACAACAGTGAGTTTGTGAAATGTTAACTATTCCAACAGCACATTCCCTTCCACCACCAAAACCCACTTTTCCATCAAAATTCTCATCTTGGTCCCATGCAAAAAAAGCAGAAACACGCCTAGATTTGCTTTTGCCTCCCTTCCCTCGCATATGCACACACGAAAATAGAACAGCAGATCAAGGGGAAACACGTCTGTGCCAACGGAGCTCACCAGTCCTACAGGTTAAGCAAGGCCAGGCCAGCCTTAGGCACAAACAACTGCTTCGAGACATCAAGGTCCACGTTAATGATCAGGCAACACTATTACATCAGGATTCTTATGGCTGCATGAAAAGGCAGTATCCTTGCAAGAATGGGAAAGGTTTTAGAAGAGTAATTATTAAGGAACCTGAGAAGATAGAGCAAAAAAGATACACTTTTTCATATTATAGGCATGAAGATAAATCGGCATGTTCCACATTTCACAATCCAGACACCTACCACATATTTGGGTTTGCTGTCTGCCACCAGGCGGGCCAGAAAATCTTCATCAGACAGCTGGCTAAAAACATGGGAGTCATAGGCCACCACAATGGAAACTTCTTCCATCATTTTGTCAGCTCAGTCTTGGTTAGCGGTGGCAAGCAACAGGCTCAGTTTCCAGCGACAAAGAATTAGCCCAGCTTTAAACAGGTTGTTCACACCCACCTGAAGAGACTAAGTGGGTGGAGTGCCACGGGAGGAGGAAAAAAAGAAGAATGCAGCCGTCAGCCAAAGCGGTTCCTGTATCCTGTTTTCCCCTTGGAGCCTGTGTTATCCCTGCAGCTAATGTACAGCTGAAACACCTGCGCATATGCCCAGATTAAAAACCATTCATTAAAATCTTCTTCAACCATAAAAAAGTCCTTTTCCAATAGGAAAATAAATCCAGAAGAAGAAAGGAGAAATCTGAAAAAATTAATTCATAGAGTTCTTTCCCATGGGTCCCACAACACCTTGCTCTTTAAATGCAGTATTTCACAGCAGTAAAATAAATTCCTTTTAGTGGAGGAGTCTAGGTTTTTCAAGACAACCTTCTTAATGCTTAATCTACAAATTCTCACAAAAGGAGTGAACAGTATTCTACAGCTCCTCAAAATTTTCTAAGTATCTCATTACATATGTGGGAAAAAAACTGTCTTTGGAATCTTTGATATGTTTCGGGGTACTTTTCTTTTTGTACAAACTGACATAAAATAGGAATACGGGACCACATCAGTCTTTTAACTGCTCTCTTGAAATCATCTCACTTTCATGTAAGATTACTGGGACATATTTTCCTTATTAGTCCAAAAAGGGGGGGAATCACACTTTGAAAAGTGCAATCTCTCCAAATGATCTTCACTTACCCTTGTTCAAGAAACAGAAGAACAGAAACCCCAGCTCTCTTACAAGCAGCATCCTGCCATCTAGTTTGTAATTGCAAAAGGGCTTGGGCATTTCAGACTACTGGTATATTTATCAATAATGTCAAAGTTTTGTTTTGAAATCTGAAAATTTAAGTATTTTTAACTAGAATTTTACCAAGCCATGCAACAAGATGAAAAAATTATGCCCTCCAAAACACAATACAGTCTTTGTTTCACAATGCAAAGCAGTATATTTAAATTAAGAAAAAGCAAAAAGGTTTACGGATCAGAAGACCCACTCCTATTTTACCCACTACAGCATCTTATTCCAGTGAAGGGTTCAGTATATAAATATGCACATACATAACTAAAGTGTGCATATATTCTAATAATAGCACATTTTCGGTTGCTGCAAAAAAGGTGGCATTTCCTGGCACTGTTACAGAAGGGTGCTATATGCATGTGCTCCAGAATAAAAATAAATCTGATCTTTCTCTTTCACCTGTTTTTTTTTCCTCAGGAGTCTCTCACAAAAATTGCACGTAGATTTCACGAGCAGCAGGTGTTGTTTGCAGGTAAATGGGAGAACAGAGACACAGCTGCAGCATGTGGAATTCAAGAAACAATTTCTGTTTTAATAAGGGAGGAATAAACACGGCATGCTATTGCTAGGAAACAGCACAGAATCGTAATAGGCTTAGGGCAGGCAAAATGCAAAGCTTAAAGGAGAAATTATCGAGATTAGAAGAGCTACGGATCATATTTAAGCTGCAAAGAACAACTTCCACTCACCCAACTTACTGGATTTGAAACATTCACTAGTGAAGTTTTGTGCGGCTGAGTTTAGGTTAGCCTTACTTGTTTTTCTTCCCACTGGTCAGATCTAAGTAGTAGCCAACCCATTCTTCCTTGACTCCAGTGAAAAGACTTCCTACCCAAAACCTGTCCTCTG
Organism: Varanus komodoensis; assembly: GCF_004798865.1. Taxonomy (NCBI): domain Eukaryota; kingdom Metazoa; phylum Chordata; class Lepidosauria; order Squamata; family Varanidae; genus Varanus; species Varanus komodoensis. Next base: position 9,242,048 of record NW_025335854.1, read on the forward strand.
ATTTCTTAAACACAGTACTAGAAGCAAGGAACCTCTACGGAACATGCATTTCCCTTTTAGTCTAGATTCAACTTCCTGGTAGAAAACACTTGCTAGAAGTAAAAGCAAAGCGCCTCTTCCTGTCGTTCTTTCAGCAGCTGTGACTCAGCACAGGCAAGGAGTAATGTGTGCACAAGGTGAGCAGACAAAGACACCTGTTGTAGGAGGAGGAGAGGAATGGAACCGCCCATGACTCCTTGCTCCAGACTGTGCCTGCCAGGAAAGGAGCAGCCATTAGACGATGCTCTCGCTTCTCTTGAACTCAGTCACGGAGGCCAACAGACTGAGGGGAGAAATGCACGACTCCCATCAAACGACAGGCCCCTCAGATGTCCTCTGAGTCAATTGAATATATCCGATGGCAACAAGATACTAAAAGTCATCACCTGGTATACTCTCTGCGAGCTTAAGCCAAATTTATACGAGAAACTTTTTGCTGATATAGTTGTGTGTTTAGTAACCGCAACATTAATCTCCTCTCCTACATTTATTTATCCATCCAGCCTTCTATAGTATTTCAAGTATTTTTAACCTTCATCTTAAGATAGCAGGGCAGGATTTTAAAACCCCTCAATTTCTGTCCATCTACAGCAAAGTTCTACCAACCATAGACAGGGAGTACATGCTCTTTCACATGATATGTGACCTTTTCAAAGAAGGCCACATCTGCTTTTCTGATCGAGGTCTTTTTCCTCACAAGGTAGCCCGAGCTCATAGACACATGTACCAAACTCTACTCCTGACCCCAGTGCATCGCCTACACCTCCTTACAATGGACTGTTCGCCACTCCGTTGCCCAATCAATCTGGATTGTCAGCATCCCGAAAAAATCAAAATCCAATTTTGTGACTGCTTCACTAGCCTCCCTCAACTCTAGATAATTTATGAGCACATAAAAAATGTAAGTCACTTCTGATACACACCCTTGCAGCCCTCCTTGTGGGAACAGTTCCTTTGTTATGGCTTCCTGCTCCATTTTATTTAATCAGTTAACACAGGAGATCTCATACTTCTGTCCCATTTATTCAGAGACCTCTAATGAGGGAATTAGAGGAAAAGGGAATTATCCCATTTATTCAAAAACTTCTAATGAGTGCTGGACTAGATGGACCTTTGGCCTGATCCAGCATGGCTGTTCTTATGTTCTTAATTTGTCAAAAGCTTTTTAGAAGACTATGTACAATGTCTACCATTCACATGTCCATTGAGTCAAAATGGTTAATAAGGCTAGTTATCCTTTTGCAGGAGCACACGAAAAGAGGTACTTTCCGAGAGTCTAACTGTGTCCCAGACAGTCACATAAATAACCACAGAGGACAGAACTTTGGACCTGATCTGAAGCAGCACTGAGGAGTTACTATGAGTTATGAGAATTGCGGAACTAATTGGGAAGCTGTAACACAATGCTCTCAAATCTAATTTATAGCTAAGCAGAAAATGGCTCAGGAAATCCACCACAGTCCTATACGACTATGAAAAAACGAGGGGAGTGGAAGCTGAAAGGGAAAATCCAGCACGGTGTACAGACTAGAGTGTACAGCCAAGGAAGCTACTGGGTGTTTTTGGGCCAGTCTGCCTCACAAGACTGTTCTGAGAATAAAACAGAAAGGAAGAAGATTATGTAAACTATCTTGTGCTCCTCACAGGAGGAAAAAAAGGCAGGATATAAATGCAATGTAATAATGGAGTTTCACAATCACTCTAGAAACGACTGTAACAGAAACACGACTTAGATGCATACTCAGAGTTTGACAAGGAACCATCCATTCCAAGTTATGAGCATGCCTTTGCTCAGAAACTCTTTCCAAATTAGGAGAATAACAAGAAAGATAACTTGGACAAAAGACATGCAAACAGATGTGAGGGATGTAAAAATGATTTTGAGGAATTAATTACTAATTGCAGTAGGACAAACAATGAAAACAAACATCCCAATTATGAAACTGGCTATGCTGGCAGCTGGACAGGTGGGTGAATAGGAAGTTAAAGAAGTACTAAAATAGGATAAACAAGATTGCAGAGCTGAATGAACTTTTTGTGTCCGACTTTACTGCAGAAAATTTAGGGCATATACCTCTGCCTAGGGCAAATAGTGGTAATAAGAAATCAATCTTCCAATCTTATCAATGAATTGGAAATAAACAAACCTCCCGGTCCAGATGACATTGGTCTGATGTTTATTCAAGAACTCAGAGGTGAGACTGCCAATCTTCTTGCAAGATAGGTAACATGTTCCTAGTATCAAGCTCAGTGCCAAAGGACTGGAAAGTGGGCTATGCACAGTGGTACCTCGGCTCACGAACTTAACCCGTTCCAGGACTCTGGTCGTGACCCAAATTGGTCGTGAGCCAAGTCAAATATCCCCATAAGGTTCAACGTAAATAAGGTTAATCTGTTCTGCAACTATTTTTTTTACTCACAAAAATGTGAAGCAAAGTGACAAAGAACAATGCAGGGGGTGGAGGGGGGACAGGTGTGATTGCGGGAACACTGGGGGGAGGCGGGCATGGGTGCGTGGTGGGATTCATTCCTTATGTTCTGTTAGGGATCAGTACCACAGAACCTTTGTGCCTGGGAACTGAAAGAGGAAACGGGCTCCAGTAGTTTTTTCCTGATATTCACCACTTCTTGTATGCAAACGTTTAAAGGAATCCCTACATGTCCGAATGCCATTATCTTGTCAGTAGCCATCTGCGATGGAAGGAGAGCAGCCCATGTGCCAGCAGTAAAGTGACTTCTTGGAACAGTGGGTATCCAAGCCCTTCCAGCCAATCCAAGGAAGGAAGACGGTCCAGTTCACCTGATCGCCAGATCAGTTAACAAGCCGCAGCGGCTTCTTAACCACACTCCTCATGCCAGCCCAATTTTCTAAATTACGCTGACCGGCTTGGTTTACAATGTGGTCCAAACCTGGTGAGAGTGGGCTGGTGCTGAGGTCAGCAAGCCACCTAGAACCCAAGCACAGGCCCTCTTTGTTCTTCCTTTGTATTCTGGCCACAAACTGCGACCCACAGCCAAGTGACCCTAATCTATTCTTATTAACGTCATTGCCACAGGTGCACAGGAACTGGCTCGTGAACTACAGCCATGGCTGGACTGCTTGGATGTGCAATTCACGTTGCATTTTTCCTAATTTATGACAAATGTGTTGCTATATAGATCCAGATCCCTGGGAGTTAATTAGCAAAATACTTTGCAAAGTACTGATTAGCTCACAGAAGCGTCATCCCATCACTATGAAAGTATAATCCATCCAAAGAAGGAAATTCGCCTGGGAGGCGGTTGCTCCTCTAGACGACAAGGAAGTTACCGGCACGCTAAAGGGGAGAGTAAGGAAATTGTTGAGGAGCTGAATGAACTATCTGCACTTGCGTTCCCTGCAGAGGATGTAGGGCAGACCGTCACTGTTTACTCGGACCCCCAAAAGGCTCCTTCCAGTTCCAGGGCACAGGCAGCAGGCATCTATGATGGGAGCACCGAGACCAAGGTGATGGAGGTCTTGCCAAGGTGCCGTAGGGCCAGAGGCAAAGGTACAAGGTACAAGGTCAGATACTGGCAAGGTGTGGCAGGACCAGAGGCGGAGGCAGGATAAGCAACAGGCGAGGATCAGAAACCTGACAGGGTACAGAAGGACGAGGGGCAACGGAAAAGTCAGGAGCAGGCAGGAGTCAAGCCATGAGTGAAGAAATGGCAAGGCTGGAAGCAGAAGTCAGATCAGAGATGTGGCGCAATCACCACAAGGGCTCCCACTGCTGTGGCAAACTGGGCAGGGCCGAGCAGCCTTTTATAGTTCCCCCTGCAGCTTCCGACTGGTTGCCTTGATTCCAGTGGCTCAGAACCCTGCAAGCATCCATGTGCCTGACGCCAGGCCCATCCTGCAAGTCCTTGCAAGGTGAACCAAGCTGCCTGCTCCAATGAGCTGCCAGGGAGCATGCTGCTCTGCAGATCCAGACTGCTTCCAAAAAAGTCCCTCACCAAAGATTTCAGAGCAAGCTTCGTAAACATGTACAGTTCCCACAGTGGAGAGATGTAAGTGAGTTCTCACAAGGAGCTGTATTTGGACATTAAATCTGTTCACAATGATCTGGAATTAAGGGTGAACAGAAAGGTGACCATATTTCCTGGTAACTCTAAATCATTCAGTGTTCTTAAAATAAACAAGGACAATGAATAATTCCACAATAATCGCTCCAAGCTGGGGAAATAAACATCAAAACAACAAGTAAGCCAGAGTAAATTGATGTACACTGGAGCCAAAAAACCCTCCGCTTCATAGGTCTACTGATAGTGTGGGTGACTTACTGGGAAACTAATCTTGGAAATGTGGAGGACAGCTTAATAAAGAGACGGACCCAGTGTGCAGTGGCTGCAAATAACCAAATTCAACACTGAGATTAGAAAAGGAATTGAAAATAAAACTGCCTATATCATGCGGCCTTTCTAAAAATCAAAGGTACCACCACACTAGAGAAATGTATACTGTTCTGAACATCACACCTCCAAAATGATATGGTATATCTGGAAAGTATCCAGAAATGGGGAACCAAAATAATTAAGGAATTGGAAAAACCTCTGGGAGGAAGGGTTCTTTAGCTTAGAGAAAAGGTAGGTAAGAAGGGATATGACAGGGGTATATAACATTGGGCAAAATGTATACATGGCATGTAAAAAGCGAATTAAGCAAGTAACTTTCTCAATATTAGAACCCAGGATCCTCCAGTGAATCTAAGCAGTGGGAGATTCAGACAGATAAAAAGAAAGTACTTCTCCCGGAGCACATATTAAGGAATGGAATTCACTACCACCTACTTGGGAAGGCTGAAAAGTAGGTTAAACACATTCTTGGAAGATGAGGCAATATATCAGTGGTCATTATGTATGACATTTATATATTATAGGCCCAGAGAACCTCAGCTATTGGGCGGTATAAAAATGAAATATAAATAATCACATAAGTACATTGAATCCAATATCAGAGGTAGTATGCCTCTGAATACCAGTTCTTGGCAAGACTGTGGGCATTCTTGGACAGGGAAAGCCCAACCACTGGGATCCGTAACTGCAAGACTGGATTGCGGTGATGTTTGCCACACCGAGCTGACCTAGTGGCTGGTTCGGAAAGCTGCAACAAGCACAGAAAGTAGAGGCTAAGCACCAAATGGGCGGCCTTACCGCGCACACAACACACGTGCCACAAGGTCTACACTGGCTGCCAGTCTACTACCAAGCCAGTTTTAAAGTCTCGAGATCAGTACATATTAGTATGCGACTCAGGAGCAGGTTATCTTAAGGAATGCCTTCCCCATGGGAAACACTCAGGATGCAATGCTATGCGGGGAGGCCCTGTTGTCCATGCTGTGGCCGCCGGTTTCTGTCTGGTAGCAACATGGAGATGCGCCTTCTCTGCAGCGCCGCCCCCTCTCTGTGGAACGATTTCCCCTCAAGGCCTCAGTGCTGGTAAATACAGCTGCCTGCTTTGCTTGGGCTCTCCTGTAGCCATAAGCTAACTTTGTATCAACCTTATTATACTATTCTTGGCAGGGTGTTTTTATATTTGTAAATTCTTCAGGATTTGTTTCAAGTGCAGTGGTATATAAATATGGCAAATCAATAAAGAATTGAGGTAAGGGGGATGGTACTGCACTCATGGACTTCCCATTGGCAGCTGGCTCGTGGTAGGAAGAGGATGCTGGGGTAGACAGGACTTTGGTCTGATATATCATAGTATTTCTTAACATTGTGAGGGGGTGTTTATTTTGTACCTGGCCAGCAATTTAGCACCTGACAACTTGCTGCCCTGTTTGCCAATGACTCTTGGACTCTAGGTTTTCATGACTGGCATGCCTTGCAACACTGCTCAAGGTTTTGGTCCAGGCACTGGGCAGATCAGTTCTAAGTGCTCTTAGCCTGTAACTATCACCAAAATGAGTTCAGTGATAATCAATGTCTCAGTGCTGCTGATTCAGTTTACTTCTTTCTGTCTTGGTTTCTGTCATTCTCATACCTTCTATTTTCACTTGTATCTCTGCCCAGGAGGCCACACGGTCTGGCACATCTGTTCAGATTATGTGATGAATGTACCATTCCAGTTCCAAGATGGCGAAAGATGCATGGAGTGAAACTTTTCACTCACCCATCTAAGAACTGAGGAAGGGGGAATATACTGTATAAAGGATTTGGTCCGATTAGCCCCTCCTGCAAACGGAATGGCCTCCACCAATGCAGTGGGCAGTGGGGAGAAGGGTGTTCGCTCCCTTCCTCTTCAAACCCCATCCCCCTCCAATGTCTGCTTTAAGAAGCCTGCTGAAGTGGATTCTGTGGAGACGTGGGGGCTGCCAAGAGATGGGAAGTCCCATCTGTGCAGCAAGACGGACTCTCGCTCACACGGCACGCAATGCAGGCTGTACTCCCCCCTGCATCCTTCTCCCGCGGCTCCATAGGTTGGAACGGCTTGATCCTAGAGGAGCATAACCAGTCTGCAGCCTCCTCCAGGGCCCTGGCCCTACACGTTACCTGGCATGCCTCTCAGCTGATCCGCTGAGTCCAGAACAGCCTGTTGTCACCGCCTACAGATTCACAGGACTCACCTGCCTCAGCCAGGTACTTCAGAGCAAGCACTGCAACAACATGAGCCAATTTTAGCACCCGCCCACGCCAAAACACAGGTAGTGAAGGCTTTCAGCATCTATTCACTTATGCAATAGAAAAACATCAGGCCAAGAAGGCATCTGATGGTTCTAGTAACCCAGCATCCCCGATCTGACAAACTGCTCTCCCTCTTTCTAACCAGCAATCCTGGTCAGCTCCCCTTCTCACACGAACTGTTCCTAATTCCAGTGTAATTAAATTTGTTAGAATTTGTGCCTGCACTTGTTGCCGTTTCCCATCCAACGGACTGCCCAGCTGACACAGAACTCCTTTCCATTCTGCTCTCTGCCATCCATCATTCCTCCACTCTCTCATCGTAAGAGACACACTGCGCCAACCATCAGCCTGGCCTGAACGAAATACAATTGCTCAAACCATCTGATTAGCAGGCAACAAGTCAGTTCTGCCCGGAAACTAACCTCCAAACAGCCAAACGCAGCTCAGGTTCTGCCACCCCCATTGCCATCCCGGGTTTACTTCATTCACTGTATTCTGAGACACAAGAGTTTAGAAATGAAGCCCATTCCTCCCAGGGATGGGGGATTTGGCCTGTGTTTGAACGGATGGTTTAATTCATGCCAGTTTCAGCTTCTCCACAATGCTGACCTGGACGACATTCATCACAGTGTCACTTGCGTTCATGCTGTTGGGTGGATCCCCGTCCCTGTAACTGATACGAGTACTTAGATTTCTGAGGACTAAACAAACCCCATATTAATAACTTCCGATCACTGACTTCCAACTCTTACAAACACTGGCAGGTGTGACAGCGCTGCTCGAATGCCTGCCTCTGGAAACTGCCCATCCTGCTGGAGAGGCAAACTGCCTCCCAACACTAGTCTAACTCTTGCTTACTAAAATTGCTCTCAGTCCCACGGCCTTCTCTCATGTCTTTCGGATTTTACTTTCTGGCACTGCACAGTAACATTGCATCATGCTCTCCGTTGCTTGGAGATTCATCCACCACCACAGCAATTTCCTGCCACCTTCCGCGGCTCACCTAGAATGAGATCTGGACAATCTTCAGGACACTTTGGATTTGCTGGCTGTACAATCTCCACACACCTGTATATATTTTTTAGGGTTTTTAGATTCAGCTGTGAATCCTTACACAGTTAGTTTGCAAATTTCTCTGAGTCAGCATCTGTCCTCTTTAAGGGTAAATTCACTCTTCAGGTTTGGGTTAACTAAATGGGTGCTCTCCCTCCCTCTTTCAAGGTAGGACAGGCCGCAAGGTAACTGCAATTACTTTCCCTTTAAAACCACCAGGAAAGCATTTCAAGATTAGCAGCACCTATACAGTTGTGAGAGGAGGAAACACTATTAGTCACTTCGATCTTGTTTCAATGCAACCAGCATTCAAGCCGTAACTCTACTTCAGAATTTTACAACCTGGGTGAAAGGGCTGAGGCTGTCGTGAGCTGGGGTTCTTCCCTATGCACATTGCAAGCCACAGAGCTTTCTTGTAAAATGTTCTTTATTGACCGAAGTGTTTTCCAAAAGCACCACTGCCCAGAAGGCACCTCTGAGCAGGCACAGAGCAGTTCATTGAGTCCAATCCAGTATTCCGCTCCAGCAACTCTGCTTATGAGCATCCCTGGGCCCCATCCCTTCCCAAGGGGCCCTCTGAAAAGGAGCATACCTCCTCTCTGCACCCCAATCTTCTAATTGGATAGCCCTCCTCTCCTGAGGTCGCATCATGGGGTCAAGGCTATACCTTAGAGACCACTGGGAAGCTGCGGCTTTTGCAAAATGCAGTGCTGTTCTGGTAGCAGAAACCAGGGCCAGGCCTGACCCAGGTCTCCCATCCCCTGAGGGGAGGGCCACGTGCCCCTTCCCCTCCACTGCCCCCGCCTCAAGCCCCTCCCTAGTTGTGGGGCTTGGACAGAGCAATGCAGCACCAAAGCTGGTGGACGGGTTCACAACTTGAGGGAAAATGGGGAGGGGGCCATTTCAGCAGGTGTTCCCTTGGATCCATAAAAGCAACCCAAAAGAAATCTGGGTGGAAATACGTGAGTTTTTGTGAAGAAACGCCTGTCTGTGCCTGCTGCTCTGCAACGTGCAGTTTGGATCTTTGAATACGAATGTGGATCTCCACTGATCAAGCTCCTGCTGCCCCCCACTTGCTACCTGCACGGCCAAAGTGGCACATTTTTCAGTTGTTACAACCATGGCAACTCCACTCAAGAAGTTGCTGTGTGCACGGACGGCACCGCTAACGAGGCCCGGTGGAGACAAACCACAGGTAGGAACTGATCTTAATCAAACTGGACACTTCTGATGCAGAGATTGTTGCAATAATGTCAAAGCTGTGCTCGCTTGCAAATAGCCCCTTTTATGCCCCACACACAAACCAAATGCATACAAATTTATCAAAAATGCATGTATCTGTTTGATTAGCAAATGTTTAATCTATGATAAGTGTGACTGCAAATGCCAAGATTAATTTATAGCATAATAGTTTTTCTTTTCTACACTGAATGCTCTGATTGGTGTAGTAAGTACTTTAAAACACAACCAATGCTATGAATTTAAAAAAAAAAACACCACAGGAACAGAACAGAACATATGACCTTCCCTTTCACAAAAGCGAGATCACATTGCTGTAAGCTGAATGTACCAGGAATAGTAAAATAGGACAGAGATGTGCATTTAATAAGATACACTTTATCACCTCAACAGTCTTTTCTATAGATTGGAAAATGAGTCTTTCTCTAATGTTGTTTGATACCCTTTCAATCAATTTGATTTCATTTCTAGCCCAGCACCTCCAAGCGTTCGTAATAATACTAAAAATACTTGGCGCAAAAACAGCCTCGGTTGCCCTGTATGATGACCTATGCCAGGAGAGAGAAACATAGAAACAGAGCGAGTCAGAAGGGGCCTCCCGGGCCATCTAGTCTGACCTTCAGCACCAGCCGGCTCCACTCATGACATGCCCACCATGTGGATGTCAAGCCTATCCTTGAACACCCGCACCAATGGGGCCTCAACGACCTCTCGAGAGACGAGCAGTGTGACCTCGTTGGTTCTCCCGGATCTCTCAGCAGTGCCTGACACTCTCGAGCATGGAATCCTCGTGGGGGAACTGTCTGCGTGGGGTTTGAGAGGCCCTGCCTTGCAGCAGTTCCACTCCTACCTGGGTGGTAGGCTCCAGAAGGTGGTGCTTGGGGGATATCGCTCTGCCTCTTGCGTTCTCCTGTAAGGGGTTCCTCAGGGGTCAGTCCTGTCCCTCATGTTATTTAACATCTACATAAGACTGCTGAGTGAAGTCATCCAGAGTTTCGGAGTGCGCTGTCATCAATATGCTACACAACGCTCTGTCTCTCCTTTTCTTCTTCAGCAGGTGAGGCTGTGAATGTGCTAAACTGGCGCCTGGCTAAGACAATGAACTGGACAAGGGCTGGCAAACTGAAGCTCAATGCAGACAAGACTCAGATGCTGTTGGCGGATGGTTCTTCTGACTGGATGGGCGGTGCTCGACCTGCCTTAGATGGGGCTGCACTCCCCCTGGAGGAGCAAGTGGGTAGCTTGTGTGTGCTCCTTGAGCCATCTTTATCACTTGAGGCCCAGGTGGCTTGAGTGGCTTGTAGCGCCTTCTACCAGCTTCAGCTGGTGGCCCAGCTGTGCCCCTATCTGGTCAGTGATAGCCTGCTATCAAGTGGGCTATGCTCTGGCCCTCTCTAAATTAGACTACTGCAATGCATTCTTTGGGGCTGCCCTTGCAGACAGCTTGGAAGCTCCAGCGTGTGCAAAACAGGGCAGATGGCCTAACAACCAGGACCAGAAGGTCTGAACGCTCAACACCAGTTCTGATCCACTTGCACTGGCTGCCTGTATGCTTCCAGTCCCAATTCGAGGTGCTAGTTTTGACCTATATAGTGTTACATGACTTGGGACCAGATGGAATGCCTCTCCTAACCTTCATCTACCTGGTCACTCAAGTGGTGGGGTCTACCTCCTGACTGCTACCACTGAGAGAGGCTCAGATGGTGGCAGCAAGGAGAAGGGCCTTTTCAGTCATGGCCTCCCAGTTCAGGAATGCACCCCCACTGTGGCCTGCCTGACGCCACAAGGTAAAGGCTGTCCTCTAATGCAGGGCATTCAAGTTGTCTACGGGAGCCTGCTAGCTGTTAAACAGGTCTTAAGATCTTCTTCAAGCTATTATATTAAAAATCTGTTTTAAATCGGGTTTTAAATTCTGTAAACTTTTTATGATGCTTTAATGTTTTAATATGGTGTATTTTTAATGTGCTGTTGTGAACCACCCAGAGAACTCCAGCTGTTGGGCTGCACAGAAAATACACGCATACCCTTTATTCTGAGCGTGCTATGAAGAATGACCCATTTATTTTTCATCTATTTTCACAATCCTTGCACCTGCTTAAAGAGCCTCTGTCTCTTCCACTGGAAGACTACCCAGTGCATCCTAAGCCCAGACAGGGGAGGGGAAGAAGCCTTTTTCCACTCCCCGTGACTGTCGTTTCCTCCACCTCTTGTATACTTTAGTGGCGAGTTTAACAATTAATGCGCACCACAACCAGCCACTGCACACATTCCCCACACTGCATGGACAAAGTGCGCAGCATCACTGCATGAAGTGGAAGCTATGCGCATTCTCTGGCCGCTGTGCTTCATCTCCAGCAGGGCCTGGAAAATCCCTGTTATCTTAGCAGCATTTAGCACATTCTCCACCAGGCCCTACAAAGCCAGACCATATTGGAAATGACCCTCCCTTCACCAGAGGAACCCCCGGTACCTCTTGGAAATGTGGTGAGATTCTTCTGCTCTGGCACTAACATACCTGCCATTTCTTGCAGGGAGTGGAGACAGGGTGGATTCCAACAAAGCCAAGACGGTTGCAGACTAGATGTGCTGAACCTCTTTTGGCCTGAAGGTCAAGCTCCATTTCGAAGGAGTTTTCAGGAGTCATGTCCCAGCAGTGCAAGGGGAACAAAAACGGGGGGCAGGCCCAAAGGGGTCGGAGGACAAAAGCACCAGCACAGTTTAGCTGAAAGCTCACTTCAGCCCTCCACAATGTGGGGAAGCTGCACAAAAGCCAGTGTGTCACCACATGATGGTTTGGGGAAAGGGGTGTGAGAGCAAGTGAGGAAGCCGAGAAAGGCAGAACTGGTACCCGGGCCTGAGGCTGCACGCTTGCTCTCTATGGGCGTATCACAGATCTCAGTTATGACCAGCTTTAATATTTAAAGCAGACAGAAGTGGGAATGGGGAAGATTAGATCATGAAAGCACAGATGCTTCACTGTATTTCAAAACAAAATTTTAACAAGTTTTTCTTGATGGAACTACTCAGTCTACAGGCTGTCTTTCTTGGGCTTAATTTTACCTCATCTGCAAATAAAGACACTTACCTTTACATTGCAGGCCTGTTCCATAAGTCTTCTAGCGTTCTCTTCGGCCCTGTATCTCTTGGGGAGCTGTACCCTAAAGAACTTTAAAGCCCCTTCAAAATCAGCTTGTAGAAGATCCTCCTTGGAGGTCTGCAATCAAGAACATGGGAGAACTACTGTAAGCTAAAAAAAACCAGCGAAAGTGGATCCATTATCACCCGCACAAATCATCTGTTGAATACAGTCAACAACTTAGAAAATTTATGTGTATACGAATCTGTTCCTTAGGTTGGTGGAGAGCAGAAACCCTGGTCCCTAAAGACTGGAGCACTTCAGGGAAAATTACAGAGTAATGTGAGAGTTTAAAAAGTTATACCTAGATGTTAAGCTGTCAGATCCTGTTGAGATAAATGTGACACACACATACACACACACACCCCAGTAGTATTAAAGTCCTGGGGATGGTCTGGTTCCCAGCTCTGGAACAGGGACAGTGCTCTGTTCTCACCTGCCCTGACCCCATTGCTGAAATGGGCACTCCTCTCCCGCCTCTGGCCCCTTGCAGCTGACATGGGAAAGTCTGTGCCATCAGCTTTCTGAGGTCGGGAAAGCGACCCGAACCAGCAGGTGAAGGAGGGGAGGGCGCCTCTGCCACACCTCTCACTCTGCACTGGGTGATCATGAACTTCAGAGTTCAAAAACTCCCACTCATTTCAACTGGGCTGCATCCTACATTAAGCAGATTTTTAATCGTCTTATTTTTATTGTGCCAAACTAAAGCCTGAGCAGGCTGTGGAGAAAGGACATTCCGGGGAGCATTCATTCATTGCACCACCACACATGGCTTGACGTCAGGAAACAACGATAATGTATTACTTTACGCTGCTATGCGCTGCCTCGATGGCATTTTAGCTCATGGTATAGGAATGCTAATAATCAGTTAATAGTAAATTTATTAAGAGGACTTGTAGGCAGGATTAGGCATGGATCAGCTGACAGTTTGCTTTTTTTAGAGCTGCTGTGTGTGCCACTCGCCTGCTGGGGAGGTGGGGCTCCTGCTGTCCCCACCAATACTGGTCTGGCTGGGATGATGGATAAAAGAGGTGCATAATTTGCTTTCCATGATAAATAATAACTCCTTGCCATCATTTCTTCCCAAATCTGTAAAGGTCAGCTCTGATTACTAAAAAAGGGAACTTTGTACCTGCGCAACTTAATGGTAGTAATACCTAACATATTTTTTTGAACTCAGCAAGCAGACCTAAAATGTATGGAGCCCAGAACAAGCGTGTTTTCTCCTCGCACTGAATCCATGGGACCAGACAAGGCTAAAACACAGTTTGGGGTTGTATGAACGAGGCCTGAGGAGCCCTGGCTCACACATTCTCTTCCATCTTGTAATTCTCCACGTTCATTTGCTGGTACTCAACCAACCATAATTTGCCTGCTTCAGTTGTTTTTCTGAAAAGGCCAGGCAAGGTACGTAGGAACCACTCAACCTCCTCGCCCCTAGGGAAGGAGGAAGTGCGTGAGCGCGAGGGCTCATTCATGCAATGCCGAACTGGTTTTGTGATGTGACAGCCCACTCTTGTTCATTGTCAGGGGTAGACTGCCCTTTCGTGCAAACAGGGTCACATCACTCAGGACAGCCTGTTTTCCCAAACAAGCCGCACGGCACTGCCCACAGGCAGTTCTAGGGATGTGGTGCTCACCCGGCATGGCTTGTCCCATCATCTGAATGGGGACACCAAGCACGACATGGGTGTGGCCAACAGAATTCCCATCCAACTCCTGCCGAGAGGCTTTCTGGCGACTGCCACTGCCAACTGCCCCTGGAGGGCCCAATCGGCACTTCAGAGGTGCAGGTGGAGGATGCGATTGCCAGCCAATTCTGAGAGGGAGGGGGAGCGGTAGGACTCCTCTCTGAACCCACAGAGGATCAGGATGTAAGAGAAAAGTTGTTCCTGGACACCCTTGCTGGCTGCTCCAGCGGTCTCCTCAGCATGGATGGCGGGGTTCTTCTCCCCCCTGCTGAACTGGCATGCACTGCCTTGGCAAGGAGGAGAGGAAATCCTGTTGAGAGGAGACCTCTCAAAACTGCCAGGAAGGAAGGCAAGGCTCCGCTCCTGGTTGCTGGGCAAGAGGAAAGAGGTCATCCTTGCCAGCAGCTGGTGAGAAACACTCTTGAGGTGCTTGCAAGGATGGCAGGATTCTGCTGGGACGCGGGTGTCGCTTCCAAAAAACACCAGACCCTTCCCAGCAAAAGATCCCTTGTGCCCTTGCTTTCAGTGGGCAGTTCACCTTCTGTGAGGGGAAGAGAGTGCCAGCTTCCCATGGGCGATGTCTGGAGAGGCTGCCCAGAGTCCATCTGCAGAAGGCGCCTTCTGCACACTGCCCCAGCCAAGGCTGGAGACTCCCCCACCCCACCCCACCCCCCCATGTAAGGGGAGTCCGCCACTAAGAGAAAAGGTGCCAGGGATCTTCTCTGGAAAGGGGCCGGTTTTTGCAAGCACCTACCCTCTCCTGCCAAGACACTCCTCTCCTGCAGTTCTCCAGGGAGGAGTAATTTTTTTCCCTTGGCCCTGACCCTCTGCAGATATTACACTCCGAGTAAAAATGCTCTCTACTCTGCCCCATCATTTTAAAGGAAAAGAGACTGAACTGAAAGCTGCTGTCATGTCTTCCCTCCCCCATGGTATACCCTGGAGGAACAAGGAGGGGAAGAGAAGGAAGGAAGGAGCAAAGTACCTATGGTAGGTTGTTGTGCCATCCAAAGCAGACCTGGGTCTGACTAATCTCATTAACACAGGGCAGATCAGAAACCGGACCTACAGCAATAATTAATTACCTTGCCAGGTTATAATTGCATGGTCAGTTTCGTTAGTTGCTAATGATGATGTGATGTGAACAAGAATCTCAGTGGTAAGGGAACGGGCCTGTATTACTTCATATGGATCCCGTTTTTAGCAGGCACAGAAAAAAGGAAAGGTGCAGAAAATGGGAACCAAAATTATAAACACTACGATATCATCCCTCTGGAGGAAAAAGCTAAAGAAGTTGAAGAATTTTAGTAAAAGGACAGTGTATGGACAAGGTGCAGCCAGAGAAATGGCTACAAAATTATGAACTCATAGTTAAGAAGATCCAATTCACAGCAACTTCAAGTAAGAGAGCAACTGTAATTGTCCCCACAACACAACTCCAGAATTCACTAGCATGAGGTGGGGTGGGGGCTACCAGCTTAGGTGTCTTTTAAAAGGCTGACACGTGTCCGCAGAGGGCATTTTTTTCAGCAGCCATAAGCTGCTCGATGGAATCACCATTTCCACAGGCGGCAGAACTCTGCTGTGTGTACGTACGGGATGCTGGGAGCAAATGGCACAAGGACAAGCAATCCCCATCTTGCCCTTCTTGCAAGCTTCCAAATCACACGCTGAAACAAACTGGCTTGCTGTACTGGGAAGATTCTTGAGGGTCTTCTATCAGATCAATCACATTTTTGAACTGCACTAAGCACTAAGCACACAAATATAATGTTGACGTCTACATTTTAATTGTCGACAGAACAGGGAATCTGCGGGGGAGGGGACAGGAAGTTGCTGAAGTAAACAAGGACATGAACAGAGTCACCCACAGGTGGTGCTCTCTGAGTTGCTGAATTTCTGTGCACACACGGCTTGCACGGAGGATTAAGTCCTACCAGGTTAAATGGGCCCTTTTTCAACCAGGTATACATCCAATGGACACACCTTGCAGCCAAATGAATTTCTATATATTTTCCAGAAAAAGGAAGCAAGTGCTCTTCCATCTCTCAACATCTCATTCTGCATATTAGAACAGCAATCCACTCTATAAGTGGTTGCTTGAGATATGGAAAGGCTGGTACACATTCCAAGTCTTAAGGATAGGACACATTACAAAATGGTCAATGAGAAATGAAAACACACTAGCAATCTTGAAAGAAAGAGAAAGCTAACCCCAAGCCTTCTGCTTTGGCCTGACTGGTGCTCGAACCACAAGCAGAATGATTTGATATAATCTGGCAATATATTAAGTAAAATGAAGGACTAGAATATCTGTGGCGCTAAGAAACAGAATTTGGACACATTCTGAATTTTGAGTTTTACAGCTAAATTTGTTTCACTAAAGCTTGTACTGTTTGTCTGTCACAGAAGAACTCCCTGTTTACCACCAAGCCAAGGTCTACAAGTTAAATCCATATTCCGGTCACAGGAACAGTTATTCTAATTGCTGAGAACAGCTGATGTGCATTATTGCAGCTTAACAACACTAAAGAAACAGTAATTTGTGCCTCAACAGAAAAGCAGGATATAAACATCAACAGCAGCAAAATTTGCTGTATTTTTTGATGGTGTTGGGATTTATAATATCAAGTTTTAAACATCTGGAATGCAGTTGCAATCAATGTTTTTCCCCACCAATTATGCTTTTGATGCCATACCATTTGACACAGAATTTTGGGAAATGCTTTTGAAATCAGAGGCATCTTCGGCCCGCAAGAGGAGTGGCAATGTAGGACTCGGAAGACAATCTAGTCCAGTTCCCCCAGCCTAGTGGTCTAGAAGGAAGGCAGCCAGGAACCATTGCTTCCTAAATGCACTGTGCAAAACAGAGAAATCCACACGCAAGCACCACATGCAATGAACCCATGGAGATGGTGTGGGAAGAAGTATGGCAGACCGTCTGTGCATCTGTATCTAGAAAACAAGGATCTCACCGCAAGAAGCCGAGGTACAAACAGGCGATGCCCCATCCCCAGAAGTTCCAGCACTCGGCAGGCGTACTCATTCACAAGTTTGCTCCTCTCATCATGCATATCCTGGGACTTCCTGATGGGTGGCGTAAGCTTGGGAGCTGGGGCTGGGCAGGGCACCCCTTCTTCCATCAGCAAAAAGCAGCAAGTATCCAAGAGAAGCAAGAGAAGCGCTGCCCCTTAAGCCACAGTTCTGCACTATGGTATTAGGGGAGCCGGCTTAAGGTCTCCGAAATACCAGTGCCTTTGCTGTCTAGGCTGGGGACTGTCAGGGATGGTCTCAAAAACCGGCAAGCATCTTTGCTAGGAAGCACAGAAGACGCTGGTATTCCAAATCAGACTGCAACAGCAAACCAAACACATGGATCTACAAATGCCCAAAAACAGCGAAGATGGCAGAGGATGATGCAGAGAAAAGGCTGCAATGGCCCAGCCAGACTATGACTCTAGAGAAGAGCAGACGGCAGCAGCAAGACGAACAAGAAGCCCGGGCCAGTTGTAAAGCTGCAAAGAAAAAAGGGATGAGCTCATTGCAATCCCTGATTCGTGACAAGCGTGGCTATGCTGCTGCTACCGCCTCTCGCTGTGAATCAGTAATGAAGCAGTGGAAAGGGAGGGGGAGGGGGAGGCGGAGGTGGGCGCATGAGCGTGCAGAGGGTGTCTCGGAGGAGAATGCTGTAACAGGAAGCCAATAGTGAGCTCTTCGACAGATGAGCTCCCCCTCAAAATCTACCTTCCATCTACATCACTCTGACAGCGATCCAAGCCCTCAGACCCTGGAGAGCCTCCATGTCTCCTGCTCAGTGGAAGCCAGACTGACAGCCAACCAAAATACTGGACTCAATTTCAAATCAAGATTCAATCCTGCCCAGGCATGCGGAAGTGGGGGGGGGGAGGGGAGACCCATCAGTCCCACCCAGATTGCTGCATGGAAGCAAGGCAGATGCAAGAATGGAACAGCTGAGTGCTAATGAGCCAGAATAAGCTGAAACAACATGGCCTCTGTTTGCACTGGCGATGCAGCTCTCAACTCACTCTCCAAGGCAGAAAGCTTCAATGAATGTGGGATCCGTGACTGAAAATGGGCAGTCTTGGTTGAAACAGCAATACTAATTGAGACATGTAATGCAGCAAACCACTGAGGCACCTGATACCAAAGAAAAGCTACACAGGAGATGGAGATGGATATTATTCTATTCTATGATTCTGTGGTTATTCACACATACATGTGTTCCATCTTACTACGTTTTTCTGAAATTGTTCAATGTTCTAAATGTGAAAAACTAGGCACTCTGAAAAATCATAATGTGTTGATCTGTCCTTCATTGGTTCAGCACAATCCGAGCTCTTTTTTGGTTTATTTCCCTCTATTCAGCCCACTGTTTACAAACACGCAGTATTTGTAGTCATTAAGGATGTGCATCAAAGTCAGGCAAAGTCTGAAAGCTAATGGACATGGGATGGGGTGGGGGCGGGGGGTTCAGCCCTGTTCTGTTAGGCTCCCAACTGAAGCGGGCCTCCCTTCAGAGCCAAGAGAACCAAAGCTATCGCTCTCGACTGACTTGCATTCTGGATACAATACACACAGATTTTCTGTATCCAAGGAGCATCCTTTGTGTTTCTTTCTATAAACTTTGCAGTGGGAGGGGTGGGAGAAAGTGTGACTGAATGTCTGACATGTCCACCTTCTAATTCTGGAGTACCATTTGCCACAGGCTCCCATCTCAGTTATTTGGGGAAAGCAAGGATGGGCCCTAAGATGGGCTGTCCTTCCAGTCCTGGAAGCATGGTGATTCCCCAGCTCCTACACCCCTCTGGTATGTATCATTTTTCTACAAATTGGCCAAAAACTCACAGGACAGAAGGCAACGGCACACCTGCATGGATTGCAGCATCACACACCTGTGGCAGGTGTTCGTAAGCCGAGTATCCCTCTCCTACATAAAAACTGTGCTAGATGGCGACTTGAGCATACACTGACAATGCAAGCAGGGCTCTGAAGAAATCGCATCAGACACGGGGGAGGAAAGTCGAGAACTTTGGGACCCAGATGGTATTCCCTTCCATCCTTCCAGTTCCTCTGGACAAAGAAAGAAAAGTATTCCAGGTGAATGGCTGACTACGAAGGCGGTGAGAGATTTGGATTCTGGGACTTGCAGTTCCTGGAAGATGGACTGCCGGCAAGGGGTGGGCTCCTGCTTACAAGGACTGGAAAGGATGTGTTTGGCCACAGCATGAAGAAGTTTATCAGAGGGACTTAAAACTGAATCCGAAGGGGAAGTACACCTGGGAGGACCAACAGACAAAGACTTATGGACCGCCACAGAGTAAGCGCAATAATCGTCTCCCAAACAATGCAGGAAGAAAGCTAGATTGTGAGCATATGACGTCTATATACTGATGGCCAAAATATGGAAAACAAACAACATGAACTTGAACTCCTAATAAAGGAGAGCAGACGCAATCTAATTGGTGTAACAAAAACTTGGTGAGATGTCTCCCATGACTGGAATTCAACAGTTGAAGGCTATAACTTTTGAAAAGCAAATTGTCCAGTGTTTCAAGGGGCATAATGTAGTCGTTATGGGGGACTTCAATTTTCCTTCTATCTGTTCAGAGACAAATTCTGCCAAACACGGCCTGTCCAACAAATCCCTAAAATGTGTTGCTGATAATGTCCTCCAACAGAAAGTGGAGGAAGGGACAAGAGGAATGGCTATCCTTGACTTGAGAATAGCCAACAGAGAAGACAGAGAGCAGAAAGCAGCAGTTATGGGAACTCTGGAGAAAAGTGATCGTGCTCAATTCCAACTTTGGCTCAGTCCTCTTCCAGAAAAGGATCTATGACCATCCTGACAAAGGGGAAGAACAAGCTGAAGGAACAGGATGGAAGCTCAAGAGTGACAGGCAAATGGTTAAGGATCATCTAATTAGGACTGAGTTCAGTTCTCCAGTTCTCCTGATGAACTCCAGCCTAGAGTCATAAAGGAGCTGATGGAAGAACTCTCAGAACCACTGTCGATGATCTTCGAGAAATCATGGATGACAGGGAAGTGCCGGATGACTGCGGAAAGGCTTATCTTCAAGAAAGATCCCCATCTTCAGGAAAGGGAAAAAGGAAGAACCTGGGAACAATAGACCAGTCAGTCTGACATCAATCCCTGGGAAAATTCTGGAGCAGATTATAGAACAGTCAGTCTGCAAAGACCTTGTAAACAGTGCAGTGATTACTAGAAGCCAACATAGATTTGTCAAGAACCAATTCTGCCAGACTACCCTGATTTTGATTTTTGGTTGGGTAACCTCCCTGGTACCCTCTCTCCATGATGGATAAGACCCAGGAGTCACTTCCCATGCAGGAAAGAAGAGAGAGAGATGCCCATCAACATTTGTGGGGGGGGGGAAGGGCCAGCTGGTGAGGGCTGTCCCCCTCTGGGCATTTTTGTGCTTGCTTGAAGCAGACAGCAGTGTCGTCTCTTCTGGCCTGGGGGGCTGCCTGTGACCTGGACGCACACTCTGCATAGGCCTTGTGCTGGTGTGGAGGCTGGGGAGCCCTCAACCATTTATGACGCCTGGTGGACAATTGCTGGAAGCCCATCCTCCTCACCATCCTCCTGGCCTTCTGCAGGGAATCTGTGCGCGCTCTGAAGAGCCCTCCTCATCGAAAGGGAGGTCCTCAGAGCAGGAGCAGCTTTCCTCCGACAGCACTGCGGAACGTAGCCATGCGTGCCTCCCGATGGCCGCAGCACCTTTCATCACCTTGAGATCAGTCAACATGGTGCTACTGAAGCAGTCTGCTGACGAGCCAGCGTCATGGTTTCTGACCAGAACGCCCAAGCCAGGGAGGGTGGTCAGACATGGCCCCAATCTTGCCTAATGGGAGCAGCTAATAGCAGGCCATGGTGGCCTTGCAGCTGGAGACTCAGGCTGGGCCTGAGGCCACAGAGACCCACCTCACCATACTGTCCAGGCACTGGCCCTCCTGGTCTACTGGCACCAAGTGTTGCTGTTGCAATTGGCCCTGTACAGACTCAACAAGGACTGATTTGGGCTGTGAGTGCTGGAAGAGGAACAGGGTCTCTCTTTCCAGGATCCAGTACATGCTCTTGAACTGCTTTGTGGTGGCACGCATGGCTGTAGGGGCCTTCCACATCTGCCCGATTATCTGCAGTAGCTTGGGCAGGAAAAGTATCGCCACTGGTGCCAAGTTCTCCATGTACATGGAGTCAGAGACAAGGTGAGTGACTCTGTCTTCCAGGCTGCTGTGCCTCAAGACCAAGGATCTTTACCGTTCACAGGGTCTGCTCAGAGAATCTGCCCTGCACATCTCCTCCAATAGAGAAGCTGGGTCCTGTGTGGTGATGGTTGCATCAGGTGAGGAGGTGGATGGTACCAAAGATGCAGCTGAGTCCAAGTTGCACACGTTGTTCCTGGGATCTGACAATGGAGCGGGCATCCTATGTCTTTCTGTCCTCATGCATTCTTCTGGTTCCTGACGTCAGCCTGTACCAGGATTATGATTTGGATTTTCCATTACACCCTGCTTTTTGGAGTCTGCCTTCCATGAAGTTCAATCGCCCTGCTCCTGGTGCCTCTGCTGTTCTTTTCTCGTCTCTAGCCACCCATGTCTTGGCCGCAGACCCTGACAGACATCCTCTCAAGACCGAAAACTGTGGTCTTCCCTGCAGGATGCCCTGCAGCCCCTTCAGGATCAAGGGCGGGGGGCTGGTGATGGGACTGGGCCTTCAGGGCCAATGGTGGAGAAGGGCCAATGGTTTCAGGGCCAATGGTTTCCCTCTCAGGGTCGAATACTTTCTGGGTACCAAGTGGTCTCTTGGGCCTGAGCACTCCCTCAGGACAGTACTGGACAGTCCTCAGTGTGAGTGGTCGATGGCGGCTTTCTCTCAGTACCGAATGGTCTCAGGATCAAACAGCCTTGGTGTCAATGGAAGACAGAGGATCACTCTCCGTACCGAATGCTCTCTTGGTACCAAATGGCTTTCTCATGATCACATCACTGCAGCTTCTCCCCGATTTTGCTCCTGGCCTCTGCCCCAGACTTCCAGGAGCCGCACTGGCAACAGGGCACACCACTCTCCAAATCCTTGGGCTCTTGTGCACCATTCCCCACGGGCATGCTCACCTTAAGGAACGCTTTGGCAAAAGCAATGACGATGACAAAGAAGAAGAAGAAGAAAGCAGGGGAGGCTGGCAGATCCTGTGACACTGCACACAAAGTGGCCTCAGACTCATCAGCCACCCATGACCCGCAGAACGATCCCCGGCCTTTCAATCTCCCCAGTCATTCTACAGGAACTACCTTCCCATTCAAGTGGCCAGACTTCTTTTCTTTCATACAGTGCATGCGTCAGTGTGCTTTGTCCCTGCTGAGCTGGGATGAATAAGAGCCGCCTCTGGGGCAGGACAACTTTTGTAATCTGGAAGACGGCCAGTTCTGTTGCCCCTCTTCTGCCGAGGTACCGATGAGCTACGGACACAAACCTGTGTGGTGAGCAAGAGCATTTGACAGGCTCAGCTGCTAGACTGCAGCAGTAGCAACAAGCGGGGTCATTCCCAAAGCACTTACCTTCAGAAGAGCCAGCGCTACATTAAATATTACATTCAGGCCCTAGAGAGAGAGAGAGAGAGAGACAGAAAGGGCATCAGTCCCGTGCATTAAGTACTTATTTGCACAGCTGTTATTGCTACGACCACCGTGCCGCGTGCTGGGGCCCAGGGTGCTTGAGCAGCCGCGGGAGGGTGGGTGGCTCCTGGGTCAGTGGGGCTCCCTCCCCACTGCAGCTGTTATTCCAGGCTTTTAGGGGAGCTACCTACGGTGCTCAACGCCACCATGAACCACCACAGGCAGATTCCCACAAAGCTCAGAATAAAAGCTGCAATGGATAAGGTGCCCCACTGGCATATGAGTCCCCAGCGCCCCTGGGAACAGCAAACAAAGCAGCAAAGCTGTTTCTCGATTTTGCCACACCAGACTGCAGGTGGGGGGAACTCCCTTGCCTGAATGCTTCCCTCTGTCAAACACACACCTGCATGCAAAATTAACATGATAAAAAAAAACACTAGATGAAAGCATTCTTCTTCTTGACATCTGTATTTCTTTGTCCAGAGCAGGATTATTGCTTTTTCTATAAAGAAGATTTCAACTGTATGTTCCCCACCTGCACTCCGAGGAGACACAGTTCAGGGACAGTTTATCACCGCATCTAGATAGAGAGTAACTAGGAAGTAAGGTCAGGCCTTTAATATTAAAAGGTACACACAAACACCCATGAAAATCAGTGTTAGTTCTCTCAAACTGAAAAGAGTATCAAGTCAGAGCTACAGCATCAGGCGTACAGGGAAAGATGATTATGGTCTAGCCTTATTTCTAAAAACCAGCAGGACAGAAGAGAAACAGTTTGCCTTACTAGCAAAGACCTTTAAAAAATGGCTGCTTCATCTACCACCACAGCAATTATACCTGTCCAAAAAGTTTCTTCTGCGGCAGCTGCCAGCCACTTTTTCTCCTATGCTTGTTGCTTCCCTTTGCTGGCTGTCAGATATACGCATGGGTTACCGAGGAGCAGTTATGGGGTCAGTAAAGACACACACATTTCAAGGAAGAGAAATGTAGGTAGATTGGTAAAGATCTTAAAATCTCAAGGCAGAGAAGGAAGTAAGATAAATATACACAAATGTCAAGGTAAAGATATGCACATTTCAAGACGGACCAGTGAGTGGCATTATAGAAATATATACACACTTCGTGGAAGGATAGTAAGATGGAGGTTAAATTATGCAGATTTCATAGCAGTGGACTTCCAAAAGTGTGCACTTCTACAAAACCAAAAAATCAATCAATAAGTAGTT
This sequence comes from Varanus komodoensis, assembly GCF_004798865.1. Classification (NCBI taxonomy): domain Eukaryota; kingdom Metazoa; phylum Chordata; class Lepidosauria; order Squamata; family Varanidae; genus Varanus; species Varanus komodoensis. The sequence continues at coordinate 9,265,732 of NW_025335854.1, forward strand.
TGAAGGGTATATGGGACACTCTCCAGTGTCTTCTCAATGCTTCAAAGCAGAGGATACAAAAAAGGAAGAGGCAATGGCACCGGAAAGTTTGAAAGGAGCTGCATGAGTTTTCAGCACTCTTGTCCGGTGATTTTCTAAGCTGCTCCTGACAGTCCATGATGAAATCTGTCTTGTAGGTTTGGACATAGGGACAAGCCACCCTGAACAACCCAACAACAAGCCATGGGATTTCCAGGTGGCTTATTCATGGAAAACAATGGGGGGGGGGGGACCCAGCTTTGGATTTGGACATAACTACCCTAAAAACACCCAGGCTGATCTTCTCGTGTCTTATGGACCTAGTCAGTGACTGCATTCAGTCAGTCTGGCACAATTAAGTATGGTAATGCTGTGATAATTTAAATTCACACACCATAGATAGAGTAGTTGCCAAAGAAATCATCTGTAATGATTACGCCCATAGGGAAATAGCATTTCATCCACTAGAGGTCAGGATTGTAACAGTAATTAAACCAAATACCAAACCCAATAGGCCGCTCTAACACATTGTAAAAATAATGTACCATCGGGTGTTAAATATAAGGTAAGCAGAGATTATACCTCACCGAACGGTAGTCTGGTGCTCAGTGATATCCCTGTGGACTCACACACACCCTCCTCCTCTCTTGTGTTAGAAAGTTCCTGGATTTTATCCCTCATACTTTGCTATAACAACTGAATTGGCAGAATAAATAAGCTAACCTCAAGCAGTGTCTTAGCAGTATTTAGCTGGGCTGAGCAGAAACTTGTAGTATGCCCCTATCCTTGTCTCCGCAAGAAAAATCCTGGGTTGTTTTATTTATTTATATTTCTGTTTGTTCAAAAATGCATAACCAGCCTTTTCAGGACACACTGGCCTCACTAGGTCGCTTACACGTGCATTACATTTAATGCACATAAAAACTGTGATTTAAAAACCATTAGAAGCATTCCTTATTGCACTTACTATAAGGAGAAGCGAACGGGTGATCAGAGAAGATCTCTTATTTATTCAAGACTCTGTGGTTCATTCATTCATGTTTCTATTTGACAGCTCCAGGGTGATAGGCTATCTGAGCAGGTTCCCAAAACTATTTCTTTAGGATTTTCTAGTTTAGTTTAAATACATGGGGAATTATTAGTGATGTAGGTGAGAGGAGAGTAGGACCCTTTCCACGCCCACCCCCAAACATTGCTACTCCCATCTCAACATCCGAGGATGGGGAACTTTACATCTCCCCTTCCTGTGTGCTGACATCATATTCTGCCTCTCCACGCAGCACCAGCTAGCAGAGCTGTGAAGAAGTGCACGAGTGAACAGCCAGGACGGCATGCGAGGATGGCTTGTCTGCTACGCATTAAAGCTGTGCTCTTGCGAGGCCACTAAAGAGCCGTTTAGCCATGGCACAATTCCGCGAGCGAGAGTGGCATGTGGGGAGAGCCATCCTCACACACTGGCCCCGTTCACAGATAACAAGCAGCTCACCATGGGTAAATCTTCTCATGAGCCCCCACTGCAGTAGCAGCCAATGTGAATACTCAGGACGGGGTGTAGCAAACTTGTTATGTGCAAACTAAGAAAAGGTGAGAAGTTAACAGCAACAGTAAAACAGCACATGGGTTCTGGGTAGCCTGTCAATTACCTCGACAAGCCACACTCATGATGGATGTTAATGCAATTTTGGATGGAAGAGGGTATTCCCCAAAGAGCTGAAAAATGAAGGAACAAATACTATACGGCCATGGTCCTGGCAGAGGAGCGTACTAAGGGAGATTTTTTTTTTACATATTTCTCTTCTGTATTTTGTGCTGTTTCCTTTTATTATAGAATTTTTGTATTTATATTTGTACTCTTAAAAATAAAATTTAAAAAGCCACACTCAAGAGGTTTGCACGTAACATGACACTACAGCAGCAGGCACTTGGACTGCCACAACTGCACCCATGGATGCTGCAATCCACCATGGCTATCACACCTTGACAGGCAGTGGTCACTGTGCAAACCAAGTCACTGCCTTCCTGATTTAAACTTTGCCTTTGGTCAGCCTGCCAAACATCTGTTTGAGGTGCAACTTAAATGGGGAAGGGACTGTGTGTGCGTGCGTGTGTGTGTGTGGGGGGGTGAGTCTCCTGATAAGTTGTCCTGCTGTGCTCTTCAGCACAGAATCATGGCAAAATTTAGTGGCAGGACAGGGAAACTGGCAGCAGTTTGGCCATCTGTGACCAGGTAAAATGAAGCACACTGTTTCCTATATGTGCTTTACACAGAAAGCATTTCTTCTTGCAAAACACCTAATGAAATTCACTCAACGGCTATACATTTTTTAACACAAACACATCCTCTTTACTTAGGAAGTCTCCTTAGATCAACAAAGCTCTTGAGCACTGTCCAGTCTTATTCCACCCACATATGAGCAGGCCTTCCCTGGCTAGTTCAAACTGCCCCACTTGGAAAGAATATTTTTGCTCATGTTTATCATTATTGTGGCTTTACTGCCAGGGCGGGGAACAGCATGAAGGGTTACCAGGATAACTCGGTCTTCCTTGGGCACTGAGCATCGCAAACAAGAAAGAGGCACTGCTGAGTCCTGCTTCTCGGCACCTGATTTGTTTGCCAAAACTTTCTGTGAAGAATTCTAACTACCACTCTCAAGTACAGAAGCGCCTCTCACAGCATTACATCGAGGTTCTACTGGTCCCTGGGTGCGCAGGAAATGTTACTCTCTGCACCAAAATGACGTTACAGTAAATGACTGCAAGATGAGGAAACAGGCATCGAGCCTCACCAGGAAGAGAAAGAGAACAAGCCGCAGCTCATTTGCCATTAAGCCGTAACCGAGCTGCTACAGCGCCAGGACAAACAGCCGGCACATCTGCCCTGGAGAGATTCTCAGCTGCTTCCCCTGCCGCGACTGCTCTATCAAGGCTTCTCCAGGCAGGCATTCAGGGTTCCCGTCTCCCCCGGGACAATGAGCTGTCAGGGGCTCAAGCAGAGCCCTTCCTTTCCAACTGGCCCTCAAAATACTGTGGCTCCTGGAGGCCACTAACTAGGCTCCAACCTCGTTGGATTGTTTTGTTCCTCCCACTATACTTATGAAAGGTCTTCTGTGCACCTATTTATCTCTGGGGCTTTACATAGGCACGCAGAAAATCCTGCTCTTCTCTCTCGACAGCTGCGTTTGGGCTCTTGCCAGAATGAGCCATTAAGCACTCGCCACCAGAATCCGCAATTAGGAGGATGAACATGCGGGCTTTGTACCAAAACGTTTTCTACCCATCCCTCATCTTGCCAAGTCCACTGAGCATGCTCAGTGCTGACTGGAATGTCGTGGACTTTTCCCAGCTCATTTGGTGGGTGGGGGATATTTCTGAACACCTCAGAATTCCCCCAAACACTTGGCACTGATGTGGAGACAAAAGGGTCTCCACTTGCAGAATAAGTTCTTATTCCACTTGCAGAATAAGTTCTTATTCCACTTGCAGAATAAGTTCTGCCCTGGAGTTCATCACTAACATTTTTGCTCAAGCAATGAGATATTTTCAGTTGGTCCTAGTAGTCAGTTCAGCATGTATAGTAACTGATCCTGTGCTCTGCAAATTTTTTGAAAAATCTGGCATTACATTTTCAACTACTTTAATTTTCATATGAAGAATGCCATTTAACTCTCAGGTTAAGACATACAGATGGAAGATGTGCTCCTTTGAGCAGAATTACACGCTTGGTTTAGGTGTCTGAAACTCATCTTCCCCAGCCACAAGGTTATGCATCTCGGGGGAGATGAGTGGTTACCCCATGCAGGACAATCAGCTTCTTTACTCCTGCAATACTTCTTCTTTCTAGAGCACCTTAAAGCTAAGCAAAAAGCCAGAGAACTGGGGCACCCCAGCCATCCTTCCTAATCAATCAATCAGTTAATCAATCATATAAACAGGAATGTGACAAGATTTTATACTAATGTATCTATGCAAAAAAGCCAGAAAAATAGGTGGCATTAAAAAGAATGTGTGCAAAAGCATTCCTATAGAATCAAAGAAGTCCTTATGACTGAAGAACAAAGTCCTAGAAAAAAGTAGTCCATTTCATGCAAAGCAACATTATTCGGTCCGAAGGTGGTTTTCTTTTACCTCACAGAGGAGTAAATCCATGATGTGGAAGACCATGCAGAGCGGGAACTTGGCAGTGAAGAGTGTGAGGAACCACTGCGATGCATACATGTGTGCTTCCAGGTTCTGCTCCACGAAATGGTTATACAGATCAGGCAGCTGCTCCTAGGGAAAGAGATAAAATATAAAAATGAACACAGCCTCTGCTTTGTGATGCATTGGTGCCAGATTCCTCTTTATCCAGGCTTCTTACAATACAATATTCAATTTCCAAAAGCCAGCACTTCAATATACATTTTTGATAGATTTTTGCTTACCTTTAATTAATGCTCAGCAAACTGCCACAATTCTTTTGAAGAGAAAAGTGAATTATTTTCCTACTTGAATTCTTCCTCTAGTCTGTCCCTCCTCAATCAATTCAAATTAGCTGCATTCATCGACGCTCTCCTTTTGACTTGAATTTGTTTAGGAATTGAGGAGAATGAGCACAAAGCAAGCCTCCGATGCACCACAGAGACTGCCTGGGAGCACACAGGGTGATCCAGATTCCCACATCCACAGTCAAGGGCTGTGCACAGACAGACCTCAGAGGAGGGAGTCAGAGCGTTGTCCCTTCCCTGCTCCTTGGAGCCAACACAGGAAGAACCACGCTGGCTGCTCTCTGGCACTGGGAAAGCAACTCCGTTGAATGGGAAAGGGGGAATCCGGGTAGGTGGAACGGGAAGGAGACTGAAGAGGCCAGCACTCAAGCTATCCTCAGGCCTCCTTGCCTTCCCCTGTGAAATGTTGGTGCTTGGTGGGCAAAAAAGCCCATCTAGTGAAAGTGCAGAGCGGAGGATGGGAAGGCAGAGACCGCCTCCACTGTGCCTCGTGCCTGCACAGGACGCTTGTAAGCCCACACATCTGAGGGCTTAAGATCCCTGTAACAGGACAGCATGCTTAATCACAAGCTGCATTAAAAAGGGACCTACACAGCAAGATCTGAGTGGTACCACCTGCATTATATTAACAGGCCTCTCTTAATGCATTCTTTTTCATATGCTACTGAGACATCTGTAAGCACCCCATCCATACCAGTGAAACTGAAAGGTAAATCCTTTAGAGAGGCAACGGTTGGTAAATATTCACAAGGCAGTATTTCAGTGTGGAGTATGAAGGCAGTCTTTGACATAAAACAGATGTGGACTGAGGATTTTCCAAGAAAAGTGACGACACCAGGAATAGTTCTTCAGTTAGCAGTCATTTCACACATGATGTGCACATATAATGTGACACAAGAAACACACGTTTATCACCACATATATCTGTTCTTGAGACGTATGTCTGGAATAGGAAAGCTATATTGCCCTTTCTCTTAGCTTACCATGTTAATAAAAGAGAGATAAATTCCTGATCTTGACCCTACCTGCATGAGTTTCTCCAACTGGTAGAATTTGCTACGAAGTTCTTCCAAGTTATTTTTATAGAGGTTCCGTAGGCCATACTCATACATAATCTTCACCAGCACACAAAATGCTTGTTCCTCAGGCATCTGCATGGAGATTATCCAAATGAACGAAATGAGGAAGTCTTTCGCCCTGGAACACCTTCTGCCTCAAAGATTAGTGGCAATGAGTGTGCTAACAACAACAACCCAATTCTGTACTTTAAATGAGCCTGTTGGAAACAGAAATTCACCTTTCCCTTCGCACAGGGCACTTTGTGGGCTACTGCATTATAGCACTTGTGAAGAGGGCGAAGCTTGATCACGTGTGGCTGGCAAAGCAATTTTTTCTAGCTGACAACATGAAGATACATAGCCCTGGAACTCCTGATTCCAAGTTAACATTTAGAAACGATTATTACAAACTGACATGCCTGCCCCCCCCCCCCCCCCCCCGTGTGGGCTGTATTTCTCAAACTAAGCACTAAAACGGAGTCTCGAAGGTAGTTGGCTGTGCATGCAATCAGCCCAAGATATTTTTCTGCCGGAGGCAAAGGACCAGATGCGAGCTGCATCTTGCTTCAAAAAGGGCTGTGGGACAGTATCCTCTCCTAGACGTGAGCCAGCAGGGCACTGTACGGGGGTCAGGGGAGCTTGTGTGACATATTCAGTGGTGGCCTTTGGCAAGGAAACACCCAGGGATTTCAAGAGAAAGGACAGCCGGCAGGCTGCCGCTGCCACACCCCAGCATCCCCATCTGAGGCAACCATCTCAGTCCACCTAACAGCAGGTCCAGCCACACCTGGACCAATCTTGTAAATATGATTATTTGCACAAGCACATTGCAAGTCTGGCTGCTGGGGGAGCACCCCTAAATTTTGGAGAAATGCTTCAATTTGTCAAACAAACCCATCAGGTGAAAGGTTCAGCATGTCGGCCACTGCAACATCAATCACACACAAAGAACTGCATAAAAACAAAATGGCACACTTGCGCACCCCAAACTTTGTAAGAGTTATGCCCGTCCTTGGGTGCCGGAGTTCTAACACAAGACACAGAGGGAGGGGTCTTACATAGAGCTTTGGGATTAGAGGGAATGGCAATGACAGAATTGGCTCTAAGGCCATTCCTGGACTAAGATTTCACATACAGACAAAATGGATTCCCGATAGACATGAACCAAAACAGGAAAACCTGGCTCATTTGACTTCAACAGAGTTCCTTCCCACTTCCAAGATAATAACCAGAAATAGGCCAGGGGATGGGGGGGCATGATTTGCACACTCTTTAGAACAGCAAATGAAATTTGTGCAGAACCACATGACTCTAGAATCACTTGTGCAGAATCAGCCAATTCTACACACTATTACACTAAAAGCACATGCTTTTGGGGTGTTTACTTGTGCAGCTTTCATTAGCATTTTTTAAAAATGCACAGATCACAGTCCACCTTGGAGACAGACAGGCATGTACTGACTTAACTTGTACCATAGTGAGCTGGAGCCAGCATAGAGCCAGCCAAGCCAGATCCAAGGGCCTGAACTGTGAAAATCCACTGGATTCTCACCATCCTATCAGATTCTTCACACAAGGGAAACTTAATATTAGAAATACTTGAGAGCCAAGGAGTAAAAACTTCGGCTCATTAAGCAAAGACACTGGTTTTATAATATACTCACATGAAGTAGAAGCACAGCCACAAGAAAAGAATGACCCTGGCAATAACCAATTTCTTCATCATAAACTGAATATGCCTGGAACAGAAAGGTCAGCTTGATTACAACAGTAAAAATTAAGTGAACAGAGCCTGCTGTGACTTTTTTGCATTTCTCTTGGAGGACAAAATGGACATTGGCTGCACTGGATTGCTCTGGTCAAAGTGTCTGATGTTGCCACCTGCCCAGTTCTGTGGAGCTGGTTTCGATTACTGCAGCCTGATGAAGGGGACAAAGTGCTTGCAACGGTGTGATCTCCATAACTTCTCTCACTCCTTGCCTTTCTTGTCTAATAAAAGCTTGCCAGCGGAGTTATCTAGACAGGTCCAAGAAGTGGTGAATGCATCTTTGGGAGAGGGCATGGCTCCTGCTCCCCCAAAGAGGCAGTAGCGCAACAAAAGGCACTTGAGAGAATTGGGTGGATGCCACTGCAGGCCGTCACAACTGTATTGTATTCAGGCGTTACTTCTGTCAAGCAGTTGTACTGCTGTTATGTATTCAGTCTTACTGATCATTTGTGTTTTAAATGGTCTGTGATCATACAGGAAATAATAAAAATACAACAGTCTTTCTTCTGAAAGTGCTATTAGTTACTCTTTTACACTGGTTATCAATTCTTTCACTATACCATTCCACATGGAAGAGATGTTCTTAGTATCTTGATATTTTATAGCATAGAGAAGAGGTTCATCCTTTACTCATTTCAAGCAACCAGATAAGAAAGGAAATAATTATTTTTAAAGATCATGTGATATAATGCAATCTAAACCATCTGGATCTTTCTTGGAAGAAAAGCTATTTATATATTTCATATATCACACACAGAGTAAAAAATTGGTTTAAAATGACTGAACTCATCTCTAGCCAACAAAGTCATCACAGCTGCTTGTTTTTGTTTTTTCTGACAACCCCTAACATGAATCTAACTGGCGGAAGTACTGACAAGAAAGTAAAAGGTGAATTGGAGTAGTCTTTGAAAAAATGCATGGCTATTAATTCTTACGTGTGAAAGCAAAACAAGATATATGAAGGTGAATATGCATCCCCTCCACACAAAGGCAGAATTGTCCATTCAAGTAGAAAGACAAATGCAATCTCTACTTGGATACAAAATGTTCCTCTGCTAAATAATGGATACCAACTTCTATACTGCTGTTTTCCATGAGGTATGAGCATAATTTTTGTTTCAAAAGCTCCACTGGCAAGACTATACCGTGTAATTTTACCAAGATGTTCAGGGTGGCACAGGGAGACATCTAGAATGGCTTCCGCTTCTCCCATTGAGATAATACCGGGCAGATGAATCATCTGTCAGCAAGCAAGAATTACTCTTAAGGGTAATTCGACAAACTTTGGAGACTGTTCTTATTGGAGATTCTAAATAGAACGTCGGAAGAACCTTTTTTGGTTTGGATCTTTCACAGCAGAACTCATACAGAAGAAGCAGTTTATATGAAAAAAAAAAATCTGGCATCCTCCCAGACCGGTCTATATAGTTTTCAGAGGGCCAGATATGAAGCAGCTCATATTGCAGCAAAAGCAAGAAGATTCTGTAATTCTCTTGAGGCAATGGAGGTGACATGAGGTGGCCGTGGAGCCTCACGCATGGTAGATGAAGACAATGATGGCATCTCAGTTCTCTCAAACATACGAAGCCTGGGTGATTAGGACAACCCTCACAGAAGTCTGAGTTCGAAAGACTGCCATGGTTCATTGTCTTGCTCCAAGTGTGCGTACACAGATAACATGCTTTCTTTTGAAGCTGCCTGTCCATCACAGCCTTCTCTTCATCACAGCAAAGATTTCTTACTCAAATGGAGACTTCGGATGTGCACGCTCAGTGCTGCTAAAACAAGCACTAGCAACTGACGGCCACTTTGATTTTGAAACGACACAGGTTCCGTTCAGACAGTCACGCCAAACCATGCTTTTCTGCTAGACAAGTCCAGAACTCAGACCATGCTTTGGACCTTCCAAGAGCTGAAAACTGCGACCGCGCAGTGGACCAAGGTGGGGGTGCTGGCCTCACCACCCTGCCAGCCCTCCCTCCACCTGGCCTCGTCTTTCCACCAGCCTCCTCGCCCCCTCCTCAGCCTTGCTCCACTGCCTGGCATGGGACTCTGCGGAGATGGCAGACGGCAACTCCTGGGGCCTGCATGGAGGACTGTCTGTGGCAACTGGAGAGCCACTCCCACCTGGAGTGGGACACAGCAGGCTGCATCTCCTGCCCAAGTGGGGGGGGGGGTTCCCTGCTAGCCATGCACCTGCTGGGATCAACGCCAAAGGGGGTAATTCCTTCTGGGCAGGGGCACTGTTCTTATTTATTCATGTATTTGGTTTATATCCCACCTTTCTTCTTACAAAGAACTCACAGCGGCTTACGTCATTCTCCTCCTCCTGCCCTCTATCTTATTCCCACAACAGCAACCCTGTGAGGCAGGCGGGTCTGAAAGTCTGTGACTGGCCCGAAGCCACCCAGCTGGCTCCACGGCCAAGCAGCGAGCAGAACCCGATCGCCTGCATCCCAGTCTCCCATGCTTAACCACTGCACCACACTGGCCCTTAGCTCCGTCTGCTCCTTCCAGAGACAGGGACAGGTGGCTGGCCACTCCGAGAGAGAATGAGGGCCAAGTCGACAGGCAGTCCACGACTGGCCAATGGCTGAAGTCAGAGGCTTCCTTCCTGCAGCAATGTGCCACCTTAACCCAGTCAGAATATGGCCCTAAGGTCATTGCAGACACCAGCAGGGAACAACTGGCATCCCTCACTGGCATCCTAATCCTTCTCAGCTACTCTGCTTGGAACATGTAACTGAAAGCTCAAGAAATAGCTTTGCAGTGCACTGGCTTTGGGGGGGTTTATGGATGACGAAAGCCTATGCAATCCAAAGGCCAAATATTGAGTCATTAGCAACCTGCAGGTTAAGCCCTTGGGCTGAACTAGACACCACATTAAACACACAGTGCACAACTGATCATTACCATTTCCTTCCCTGAACTCACACGGTCTCCTGGTTCATCTCAGGACCACAGTGCATGGCTAAGGGAGCTTCCCAGCCAGCTTCTTTGCTTTCTTACATTTATTCCCTCCTCAGGGGTTAAACAGGGGGAAAAGCCTCCACTGAGAACAATGACTGGTGGATTGTTAAGCCCCTGCAATGGAAGAAGCCTGGGGGAGCAGGAAAGTGACTGAGCCCAAACCTTCTCCACCCGCGCACAGTGCCATGGAACCAGAGCAAAGGTGTACAGGCTTACTTGGAAGTTTAAACAACTGTGGGGATTAGATAGTTGCTCCATATTTAGGGCATGTATTTAGCCCTTAGACAGTCTGCTGAAACTGAAGCACGTGCGCCAATATGCCTAGCCTCTTCGTATTGTGGCATCCCATTTTCTAGTCCAACCAAATTAATTATGGGCCAAGGCAAAGGGTAAAGTTCCTCCGTCTCACCAACAGCAATGCAGAGGCACAAACTTCAGCTGAGAGCTGGCTATAGCTGTTGTCCACTTGTTTCCCAACCCACTTTCAAAACTCTTGGAAAGGGCAAAAGCTGTGTCTGTTTTAATTTTGATCTTTTGACATATTATTAAACTGGACCAACTGGGAGACAGAATCTATCAAACTATATTCAGTTGTCCCTATTACACTCACAGCAGTTGCTTTAAGTGGATGATGTGAAACAATATGCTTCAAATTAAATTGTGCATTGCAGCCACAGCGTTCCAAGCAGCTAAGATGCCTAGTTAAGGCAATTATTTTGATTCCCTATAGCAAACCACCTTTGAATAAATATGCAAGAACAAAAGGAGGTCACTAGGAGTATTCCGTGGCACATTACAACACTGAAGGGTAATTTTTTTTAGATGATGGAGGAAAAAAGATGGGAGCAGCCCCAAGCTAAATGGCTTGCTACAGCCCAGGGAGTATCTTGGTGCTGCAATTGTTCTTTTCCAAGGGACCATCTTTTGCATTCACACATACAGGCTCTGTGCCTGGAAAGAGCCCTGTTCTGGGGCCTTCCATAGTTGGGGAAATTTTGGCAGGAGACCTCCCCACCGTCCCAGTGTGTCGGTCCTCAGGGGATTCCTGCCTGCTCCTTCAGAAGACTTTCAGAACGCTGAAAGCAACCTCAGAGCCAAAGAGCATCTCACTGCCCTGCAATGAGGCAGCAACATGAGGATGGTGGGCGGAGTGCGAATGCCCGGACGACCGCATGAAGAACTACAGTTACATGAAAGCAACCTGTCCTCCTCTTCCACCGTTTCTGTCCATCACACGTCAGCAAGCAGCCCAGAAGGCCCACAGGGGCCATCAGCTCGAGCCTTGGCATCCTTCCTGCACTGAGTTATGGAAGTCGGTGGCTTGGATCAGACCATCACACGATGCAGCTCCGGCAGGGGGACCCCCTTTCTGAATGCTACTGAAGTAGCCACCCTGGGAATGGAATGGCCTGGACTGATCAAAGAGTGGGAGACCTGCTAGCTCAGGAATAACTTTGATGACATGCACATCCCAGGAAGAAAGCCTTTGTGAAGACATTGGAAAGCCCTCACACAGCCCGTCCTAAGAAAGAAACAGGTGAGGTGACAAACAGACCTGTCCCATTCAGGACTTGTGGAGGCTAAAGTGGGACGGCTGCCCACACAACCAAGCGTGGAGCTGACACATGGCAAAGGTGGAAAGCCAGCAGAATGATCTTGATTAGGGTTCTGTGGATCAGGCTGGAATCCAGCTCTCTTGGGTTTGCCAGGGCAAGAAAGTGAGCTGAACTGAGATAGAGTCTGCAAATGCACAGGAACACCAGTGGCTTCTTCGTGCAAAGGAAGCAAAATAGGTAATCCTTTCTGTAATGAACTCAGTTCTTTGCACTAAATACTCAAAGCCCACAAGTCACGTGTGCAGAGGCAGAACATCACTTGCCCAGCAGACCTGCAGACCGTATGTACAGAAGAGGGACTCAGAGAGCGATTTTCTGCCGGACACCCACACACACACTTGGCACAAGGCGAGAGAGAAGGAAGAGAGAAGAGGGGGGTGGGGAGAAAGTGGGCCAGAGCCTGAGGACCTGCACTGAGGAATTCCAATGGATTCACTTCCCCAAACTAGGCTTCTCACACATCGGTCTCAGTGTATGTGGCGAAAGTTAGTAAGAAAAGCCAAGCTGGGCAGGAGCACCACTCTGTCCTTACAGAAGACCATGCGAGGTGGATCCTCACTAGACCTGCATGCACGCATCACCACCACCATGAAAAGCACCTTTGAAGACAGCAGGAGAGGGAGTCACGTGGCTTGGCAGCTAGGACCCGAAGGACTATGAAAAGTTCTAGAGGTAAAGAAGAGCTGAGTGCCCACAAGGGACACACGGAAGATGGAGAAATGGAATAACAATAGCCAATGGCGACTCCTGCCTCCATGGACCTGCTTTTATCCGTAGGAATGGGAGAAATTTTAGAACAGGGGTCCTCAAAACTTTTTCAACAGGGGGGCAGCTGAAAGGTGCTGGCGGTGGGCACAGGCTGCCAAGGCGGTGCTGGCGGGGCGTGCGCAGCTAGGCGAGGGTGACGGGGTGCACGGGACGAGGCGAGGGCGAGGGGGGCGCAAGGGGCAAGGCAGTGGCTTGTTTGCGCAGGGATCGTTTTCTCCAAGCGATTCCAAAATGATCTCTGCGCGAGCAAGCCGCCACCTCACCATGTGCACGCGTGCGTGCGTGCGGCAAGTCCAAAACTGCTGAGGCCGGCCGGATAAATGAGCATGGCGGGCTGCATCTGGCCCACAGGCCACAGTTTGAGGACCCATGCTTTAGAGCTCATGCAGTATGGTGGCTGGACCAGGGAGATCAAGGTCCGAGTCCCCACTCAGCAATGGAACTTGCTGAGTGACTTATTTTCATAACAAGTTGTGGAGCTCACTGGATGAATTGTTCATGTAATTTCAAAATCCTTCCACATCCAGAAACTGTATGTAAAATATGCACATTGTTAAATATATGCAAAATATTTCCATAATGCTCATCAGAAAAATGAGACTGAAAGACTGTTCAGTACATATGTTCAGCCATACCTTACAGATCTTATACAGAGATTCTTGCCCATCTCCTCCTGTATCTTTGAAATATTCATGCGCCGGAAATGTACGATGAATGTCTCTTGTAATAACACTCTCTTGGGCAGACTCCTGTGAAAAGAGGGGAAATAACAGATTCAGACTACACTTCAAATAAGGAAAGCAAATTACTGTCAATGCGGTGTGAAAACACATGACACCACAAGTGCCCCCTCTACAGAAACTGACATCCATGGCAGGGTAGGACTGAGATTCGTGCCTCACATTTAGGTTTTTAAGGAAATGACTAGCCACTTGACAGAACACCGATAATAACTGCTCCTCACATCCATAAAACAGAAGGCACCTGACCTTGGCCTTTTGTGACACACCTGATGAAGCACCTCACCTGCCATGAACCACCCACACATGTGATCATCACCTGAGGCCCTTCTTCAGGTGTCTTCCCCAAGGGAGATGCAAAGGACAGCAACAAGATGCAAAAGGAAGAGGGCCTTTTCACTGGTGATCCTCCAATTATATAAGACTCCTCACTGAAATCTACCCAGTAACAACATTATCACCTTTACAGGAGTTTTGCACAGGGAGGGCTACAGGGAGGGGCGAGCTTCAAATCCTGCCACCATTGGCTCCTCCCTGGTCAGTGGGATGAGCAGGCCCTTCTTCCCAGCTCAAGCAGAGGCAGGCCACCTCCTCTTGTGTATTGCAAAACAACAAAATAATGTGTCCCTAATCCATTCAGCCAAATGTTGGGGGTCTGTAGCATCTGGCCAATAGGGTGCTTATTAATAATTCTGAATTACAAAAAAGAATGACCAGTTCTTCCAAATTGACCCATGGGACCTTAAAGACTAAATTTCTTTGCGGCATGCGTTTATGGGTGCTACAGAATTTTTCCCATGGGGTTTGAAAAAGCCAGATCACTGAGAGTTTTACCTAGTGTTTTAGAAAAAAATACATTGAATTGATTTTTTAAATCAGAAATCATTGCAGAATTGATTTTTGGCATATAATTACCATCAATCAGTGCTTTCAACATGTTCCTTTATTTTTACTTTTGCTCCTTCAGCAGCCTCCACAATAAATGAGCTGATCCACTCATGCTCATCTATTTATATAAATCATTAGTGGCATGGATTATGTGGGTGGTCACCGGAATTGATAAGGACTGCCTTCAAGGGAGTGTTTTTGGGTACCTTTGTGGATTTGTATTGTTATTATCCCACTGCACAACAGGACACCTCAGTGTCCCGTCTTGCAATGGTTTGCATCATATTTATCGTTATTATTTTGTCTGGCAATGTGGATTCTCCCCGTCTTCACTTTGCATCCATGGTCATAAAGCTCGTGTGCCCCGATTTCCTCTTTCTGAGCTATGGACTGTTATGAATTTAAGGAACGGCTCTGTCCTCCACCCCCACAAGCCTCAGTGGGCACAAGCTGCCACTGCTCATCTGGTAACAGTATGATTCATAGTTTATAATGTTTAAAGAGGAAACACCAAAATTAGGACAGAAATTCAACTAAAACCACAAAATTAAGTATACAGACTAAAGACACTATTAATAATGGGCCAATGGACTAAAAAAAATCATATTTCAGCATGCTATTTGTCAAAACAAGAATTTGGGGAGACACATTGTTGGGAGAAGGGAAAACCGCAGTGTTGACACTTGATCTGACTTTTAAAAAAATATATCAATAAATTAAACATTTACCACAAAGCTTATACTATTAAAACCTTTGAAAGAAGGACAGAATTATGGATAGAATTATGACACTGCAGATTTAAACAATAATAGCAAATTGGATATGTTGACAATAGAGAAATCAACATTCAGTTTTAATCTCATGATAGTCATATGCATAAAAGTAATACTAAGAAGTCTGCAGAAAGCTATACCTTATTGCAAACTTAATCTAGTCTGTGAAACAAGCACTGTAGAGGGGCAACAGATGGTATAAAACTCTTAGTAAAACCTAATGAAGCTGAACTTTATACCAGCTAATTAGTAGAACACATTTTGCTTTCCTTCCTGTTTCAAAAGTGTCACAATTCTAGGAGGATTTGCTCAATTAGCAAATACAGATATTATAAGAGTCACGGTACTGTGGAGGAGAATGTGTCAGATGCATTTTTAAGCTGGAGTAAAATTGTATATCATTCTTTAAGCATGCTTAAAAACAAAATCCAAAGTAGATATTACAAAATGATTAAATTTATATAGAACTTTTTTTAATGCAGCCAAGTTTTCTGTTAGTCAAGAAGTTTAAAAATATTTAATGACAAGGAGAAAAATATTTTTTTCTAGAACAAAGAGTGACATTTTGGCCAATTTAAAAAAATGTTCCTTAAATTTCTGCATGCAGTAGACAGTTTTTAATGTATATTTTACAAACAAATTAAACATTGCTTGAATTATACACTCTTCTTTTCTCCTATAATGTAGCTTTGAAAAATATTTTATTTCATCCACTTTTATTTTGTAACATCCCATTGCCAAAAAAGAGAAGGGGACAAGACAGATAGAAAGACGCTTCTGAAACATCCCCCCATCTCCCCCAAACACCTGTTCCAACTAAATGATCCATACTCCAGCCATGTAAGTTTAGCTGTCCTGCCTTTCCTTCAATGAATGGCAAAGCAAATTCCATTAAAAGTAATGTAGTTACGCCAGATTACACTCATCCAATTTACTGCAAGGAGGCATCAAACTTACATTTTAAAGGATCCTATGGTAGGGAGAGTGTCAGACACAAGAAGGAGAAGGGATGGCATTCTCCGTGGTTAGTTCCTCCCCAAACTATCCCCTATTCTTTAAACCGGCAAATCCTTGCAACTGGAAGGATGGAGAGGAGGGGGAGTACAATCTCGAATGTAACTTCTCAGAGGAAATTCCTGCTCTGTGTTTAAGCCCTAGGCTGTTCCCTTCAGCTCTGCTTGTGGGTCAGGGCTCATGCCTGCACACTGTGCACTGAAAGAGTCCAGCGGTGTGCCAACACAGAACGAGCTGGATTAAGACTGGTCAGACCCAAAGTCCGTCAGCCATTAAGCCTGGACCAACCACTACCCCTCAAGGCCATACCTGCCTCAAGGAATTGTTAGAGGATAACACTGGGGAGAAAACCCCATAGGATGCCTTATGGCCTTTGAAAGTAAGGTGGGACATAAATAACCAAATATTGAGGCTTCAGATATGAACAAACAGGATTATTGGAAAAGATGAGCCCTCTGAAGAAAAACTTATGAGCACCAACACTGAATGCAGTTAAAACTAGGAAGGTTGTTTTTTTCTTCTTGCCTCCCCATCCAAATTAGATGCATGAGGAGAAAAACAGAAGACCCTAGCTCTACGTTTTTAATTCATTCTCGAGCCTGTATTGGTGCAGCGCAATTAAAATTCAGTGTACCTAAGTTGCTATGGAAGCCAAAGTTCCACAGAACAATACATTCTTCAAGAGCAGTCATGACGAATAGTGTCACCAAGCTAAGCTTGAAAGCAGCACGAGAACCGTGTGCCCCAAACAAAATAAATTTAACTCATTCATATGTACAGCTACTGTTCTATCACCAGAAAAACGTCCTGTGATCAGAAATTGGAAGTTATTTAAGTAGAGTCCTCCGCACCATCTCCTTAGTGACTGAAAACATTTCCAATAACCATTTCGGCAGTGCTTGCCTCAGGCAGATTGGCATGGGCTATAAATAGCAGCTTCTGCCATCTGCCTTTCTATTCCAGGGCAGGCATTGTGTTCACACTTCACTGATGTCAGGCCCAAAAGCAACAATAGTGCAAGACTGTGACACTGCGGCAAAAGAGGAGGACTCTCACTGCTATAATTAACAGCTAGTTTGAAGTTCATTGGTATAAAATAACTCATTGTCAAAATATCAGCCTTAGAAATCAGATTCAATACACTACTCTAAACAGGCTTAATAATCCACACATGCAGCCATTTAGACTGTGTTGATATTCAGGAAAAGAGAAAGCACAACTAAAATCCTGAAGTGCAGTGAAATGTGCAAATAGCATCTCCCTGTTCTCAAGCAGGACAATAGAGGATAGTCATTATTCTGAGAAAATATTCTCAGAATAATGTGTGAAGAAAGAATAGTTGGAAAGGGGAACAAAAGTTTGAAAGCCAGGAAAGACCCTACAGAAGTACTGGAAAAAGATCTGCACCTGAAAATTGTAGGAGTTAGAGCAGTTGGAGGGGTGAGGGAGACACTCAGCCTGTAGGATTCTTTTACAGGAGAAAGCAAACAAATTTAGTCAATGCACTGCTAAATTTTTAAAATTACCCAGAAGATCAACATCATTCAGCACCGTTGCCTTAGGAAGATATTACATATTGAGACCATATTACAAATGAGGAAGTATTACAAAGATGCACCCAGAGACTCTGAGTTGATAACAGACCAAAGAATACATTTTGCTGGACATGAATAAACAATGTCCTGCTAAGATCCTGATTAACTGGTTACCACTAGGTGGTCGGAGGAGAGGCAGGCCAAAAAGACCTGGCCTCAAACATTCCAGAATGACCTAAAAAGTATCAACCTTGGATGGAGAGAGAGAAATCACTGCTGAGGACTGAACACTGTGGACCCATGTGTCCCTCGCGGGACCTAATGAAGATAAACTTTGCATGTTTAGAATGTCAACTTCATGAAAACACTCAAAACGATACCCCCTTCTCTTCATTTGTTTCAGCTTTTAAAAATAAATATGGCTCATCGTTTTTACTGCATCTTAAGCAGAATTTTTCTTTAAGCCAAAGTAATGACCCTCGAGATCTTTCATCCCAACACAGTCTAACCTATTTTTAAAAATGTATTCACCGGAAGAACGCTGCTGAAGTTTATTTTTGCCACTTTATTTCTTTGCTACAAATAACAACATTTAGATGTATAGAGCTTAAAGCACGCATCTAATTTTCTTGGCTATTAATGCATCAAAATCAATGAAGCAGCTGTAAGAAAAGATTGACGCAAACCATTTTGCTTACATGTTGCTTTGCGTATCCACGAGGTCTGGCATTAAAATGATTCATATAGAGTAGCACACTCAACAGTCTACCCTTTTTAATGAGCTACTTTCAAGCTGACCTATTTCTAATCCTCAGATCATTTCCAGCTGTTTAGGATGCATTCCTCTTCCTGGCAAGGGAAGCTTTAATTGATTGTGCAGCTAGAACATCTATGTAGTCACTGAAGAGGTCAGCTATAAAAGCAGTGCAGCCTATATTTTGCACCTTGCCTAATGCTCCCCACTCCCCAGGAAATGCTCATGTGGACAAGGCAGCCAGGAACAAGAGAACCCTGACATTTGTGAGCAGGATTATCTGCCTTAATTGTTCATTCATCCATGTGTCCTCTACTGAAACTTAAAGGAAACCCAAAATCTACATGTGGGCAATGGGTTTCGAGTTATCCAGAATTCCCCATCAGGCCAGATTAGGTATGGCATCTCCAGGAGCTTTGGGGATCATCCACTGAAACTTAAGGTGCCACGTGTGTGAGAGAGAGCATGCAGGCACAGATGTGTATTTAAAACGTGTCCATAACAAATAGGAAGTGCTGCAAAAGTCAAAATTAGGTGGTCTGCAATTCTATAAGAACAGAATGTGGGTAACTTTGGGGGACAGTTAAAACCAAATGAAACTGCTATGCTAGACAGTACACAAAGCAGGGATTATGGGCAGGAACTTTTGAGAAGTATTAGAACAGCCACCAGAACAGACTTCTATTTTCATGAGAAAGATGCCTCCATCATTCACCAGCAACTAAAGTTCATGCAGCTTTGACGCGGCTTCTTTTTCTATAAACAACTCTCCACCCAGCCAAGGTTCCTTCTGAGAGTCTGAGGGGTTGGCTGCTGCAGATTTCTGTACCGGTTTGGCAATAAGCTGTTCAATATGCAGGACAAACATTAGGCAAGCATGATCCCCTAAGCCAGGGATTAGGAAACTGTAGCCTTCCGGGTACCAGTAACTCCTGTCCCCAACAGTCTGAGAAAATATGGCCAAAGAACAAGGACGATGAGTGCTGGCATCCATCAGCAACTGCATTTTGCAGTAGGCAAGGCAGATGTGAAAGCATTTCTTGTGTGAGGAAAAAACAGGGCGGAATCACCTAGACTCCTCTCCGCATCACACTGCTATCCCTCAAAACGTTGGCTGCAGCGTGAGAACCACTCCCCAGTGTCACGGCACTGGCCCAGTAAGGAGCAAGGGAAGACTGAGGCACGCACCTCATTAAGGCAGACTCAGGAAACAGTGTGCTATTTACCTAGTTTCTGCTTCTTGCGTTGAGCCCTTTAATAAGCTGTTTGATTCTGAAGGAAAGGCCGCATTTGCCACTGTTTGTTTTCAGAGTTTTCATGCTTTTACTGTATACCACACTGATCTCTTTGGAGAAAAAAAATGAGACACACACAATTTTGAAACAAGTAAGTGGTGTGCACAAAGGCCTAACAGGCTGCCGCTGCTTGCATGGTGGCTCTGGAGCTGTCTTCCCACAGGAGGAGGAGGCAGGCACTGAGCAAGAAGAATAGGCTCCAACAGCTTCTTTCCTCAGCTTTTCCAAAACGCACTGGTTGCCTGCAAACTCGTCCACTGAAAGGAGGGAGGGAGGGAGGGCCAGGAACAGAGATGGGGCACCAGCACGTTCCCAAAGCCTGGAGCCTTTCCACCATGGATGGGCAGGTTCAATGGATCTGGTACCCTCTTTTCTGCTCACCCACAAGGGTGGCCATGTATGAAAACAATCATATTCCAGCATGGTCCAGAGCCAGGACCAAGGAGTCTTAAAGCCTGTGGAACAGCACATGTGAGGTTTACAGAGGCATGGATTCTACAGTGCAGTATGCCTGCACGATGGTGGTTAAAGAGCATCACGGCAGAAAGCATTTTTTAGTATTATTCCTGACTTAATTACTTTTCTCCCACCATCTGAGGCTAGCTATTTTTAAGAAACATCTTTCTACAGTAATGCTGTAATTACCTCCCCCAAAAATAGAATCTGCGCATCCCTGCTTACAGCTTTGCACATTTTAAAATTACTAATATATCTCTATGGAGACTTCATCATGATATTTATCTCACATAAGAGAATGCAGCAATTACAGACACATGCATTTAATTTTAGAGTGTATGCTGGAAGGTCTAAGTAATCAGAATCACCAACTTAGACATTAGAAATATTTTTAAGTTCCTTGCCATATATACAATGAACAAATAACAGAGCGACGCCATCATTGCCGCTTGCATATAGGAATGGGTTTTCTGCAGGCCCTCCTGCTGGGAGACACAGAAGAATGCTGATACAAGCTGTGAACTGCAGCATCACTTTTATTTATTACCGCACAATGAGGGGATAGTCAACAATCAAAAGGATAAATCTATGAATGCCTGGTACTTTTTAAGTCTACGTGGCGTTCCAAGTCCGGACACACTACCAGCTGCTAGGAAGCGACAAAGGGAAACGGTTCTTGCCATTGTCCTACTTTGGTGCTTCCTAGAGACTTCTAGCATGTCTGCTATGCCCAACGCCCATCTATTTAAGCTAATTATACCGGTATCTCTGTAAGCTTCAACCCTGCCTCATCACAGCAGTTTCAAAACATTCTAGAAACACACTGCATGGTGATGCCTACTGTGCAACATTGCACACCTGCGTCCCCAGTGTCCGCAATGGCCAGGCCCGCCTGGCTTCTCCATATGGACTGAAAGCATGGACTAGTACACACTCAATTGGTAGAAGCAGCCAGGCTGACTTCCAGCTGTTCTTCCCATCAAGGAATCCCTGAGAAGCTACTGAGAAATTCCAGGGTTCCACATAATGCAGCCTGAAACACACTGATTTATCCAATTTAATTTGCAAACACAATTTCCCCTCAAATCAGCTGGATTATTTCAAGCACATGACAGCTTGAGCCATAAATACAGTTGTCCAAGGTACTGAACTTCTATCCTACATAAACTGTTGGTAAACTCTAAATATCCTATGTATTATATAAACTGTTGGTAAACACTACGGGAATGGTGCCAAAGGGCACTTCAGCACCACCTCAGAATGATTTGAGAGGTACTGGAAGCCTGTCCATGAAACAGTGGCATGAAGCTTGTCCTGTGAGAATTAAGGAGAAATAGAAACATAGAAACTGAGCAAGTGAGAAGGGGCCTCCCAGGCCATCTAGTCTGACGCCTGGCTCCAGATGGCTCCGCTCATGTGCGTGTCTAGTCTATCCTTGATCGCGCTCACCAATGGGGCTTCAATCATCTCCCGTGGAAGCCAATTCCTTGCCCGAGGGGTCCTAACTGTCAGGAAGTACTAAATGGATATAGCCTCTCCTTTTTCATCACCCCAGGGAGAAAATGTATACCCATACCGAATGAATGTAAGATATACTTCCCCAAATCTCTTAGAAAAGCCAAAAGATTACAAGAATATAAAGGATTGATTATGACACTCAATGTAATGCAAATGAAAAAAAATAATGAAACCTTAATAGGATTGGTATCAACATTTCTGTTCTTTAAAATGGAATGAATTGGTTAATGGGATAATCACCTTTAATTGAAATGTCACAATGAGTTAATGCAGTCTTGTTACTAAAAAGCATACTTTTGAGAATATTTGAATAATCCTTTTTCATAGCAGATCAATGTCTCTTGCAGTTTTAATAGGTTTCCAGGAAACCAGAAGTTAGCAGTGGCTGCATTTTAAGTATACACTATCACTTTAAAAGTAAAACCCATTAAAGATTGCCCATTATTGTCATATAATAAACATAACAAAATAAATTTATTAGCTATGATTACCTATATATACATATGCAGTTAGGTCTCAGTTAGTGTGGATAATGAATCTCATGAAGTGGTTGTGTTATTCAAATTCACACTATTCAAAGTTATAATGATATGTAAAATAAGGTAATTGGTTCCAGCTCAATGGAAATAGGCAATGAATTTTTTTTACTTTTAGATGTTTATTAGCAAAAGATTATACTAAAGGATAAAACTAATATAATTTAAATGTATATAATGCCATAGAGTAGTTCTACAGAGCAAAATAAAAAGAATCTAAATATCATACCTAAAGGTAAGTTTACACTGGTAAAAATATCTGTATTATCTTTCGAAATATCTTAGTAGTGTAGAACATACTGTATTCACTTGCTCTAAATCATAGTTTTTGCTCTAATGTAATTATGACCCTCTTCTTTTTTGCACTCATACTGACTTTATCTGAAGAAAACTTCCTTTTTGTCCATTCAGTTAAGGGTGCTTCTTAAAACAATTAAAATGAATTACAAAAGCTAACATATATTACAGCAGCAGCACAAATGAAGATAAACACGCACAGACTGCCCCAGCAGCACCCAAAACCCTCACAGTGAGCCAACAACCAATTGTGTGTCTGCCAGCCTTCCATTAACTGAAGTTTGGTTTGCATTACATGTGACCTGGTATCGTCGTACAATTCGCACTAAATCAAATATTGTATTACTCAAACTTGCATTAATTGCTACCTGGCTGCATCCCATCTGGGATATTAGACTGGCATCTGTTCAAGCCACTCCAAGGTCGTGGGAGCTAACTGGAGGGAGGACCAGGACTCATATCGGATCCTGTCACTGGATCACCAATGCATGGTTTACAAAAGAAAGGTAGGACCTGATTCCTTACAAACGTCACCCAGCAATTCTCTCCCAGCAGCCACTGGTTGTAACAGCACAACTGCCTAACCCTGACTGCCTAACCCGAAGTCTCACCTATCTGACAGGGTTGTTGTGAGGATAAAATGGAGAGCAGGAGGCAGAAGAGGATGCAGAATGCTACCTTAGGCTTCTGGGAGGAGAAGCAAGATGTAAATGTGACTAACACATACACATAGAAGCCCCACTGCATATAATTAATGATACTGTATTTTGTTTGCCACCGAATTACTTACCTTCACTATCTGATATTCCTGAAATCTGGCACTGTGTCCCTGTAAATAATCCCCACTGATAAGATTGTAATTAGCAATGTAACATGGAGTATTCTGAAGTGAAAAGGGAAGAAAGTGGGAAGACCTCATGTAGCTGGAACCCAATGGAAAGGACATCTAACAAATTCTGTAAAAATAAGGTATTACATATAGGATCTTTTGTCACCACTTCCCAAGGGTTTTATACAATCCATAATGATACAACCTCTCCAATATAATAGGATTAATTAATCCCAAACTGGACAGGTGTAACATGCAGTCAACAGGTTTAATTAAACTAATCCTCTAAATATGCATCCTTCCTCTTTTTCTTCCTTTTAAAGGTCCATCTACTTTTCTCTCCAATTAGAATGGGAAATGTTGCACACCGAAGAGTACAGCTTGCTGGACAAAAGCACATTTATTCATTTATAAACGGTTTGGGACCAGGTTACCTGAAGGAACGTCTCCTTCCTTATACGTCCTCATGCCCCTTAAGATCTGCGGGAGAAGCCCTACTCTGGGAGTCCTCTCTAAGAGACATAAAAAGGTCATCAACTCGGAGTAGGGCCTTCTCTGCTGTGGCGCCCAGACTCTGGAATGTACTCCCCAGAGAGGTACACCTGGCGCCAAGTTTAAACTCTTTTCGGCGCCAGGCCAAAACCTTTTTAAACAGTATTTTAAACTCTAATAGTTTTTTAGTTTAGTTGCTCTGTTTGGTTTATTGTTTCGCTCTGTTTTACTATTGAAATTGCGGTTTAAAGTTCTTTTAAAAATTGTAAGCCGTCCTGAGATCTTGTATAATAGAACAGCATACAAAAGCTTTTAATAAATAAATAATTTATGCTATAGCTCAAGTTTCAAGGAAATGCATTTCAGGAAGGAGAGCTAAAATTAGTTCAACTAGTTCACATGGTGTTACTAGTGGCTATAATCCTACAAAGGAATGAACTCACTGTTTCAAAGAACATTTAAATGGAGACATTTTGATGTGGCAGTGATGCTCTACACTCTTCTCCTGATTTCTAGGCTGTGTCCAAGTTTCCTTGCTTCCTGGGACCTCTTTGTAGTCCTCAACTTGTCCCACATTTAGCTAAATGGATATATACTGAATAAACAGGTAACAAAGGACTTATCCTGTCTTACAAATCCTATCATCCTTTTTTACATCTAAGAGATTCAGACTTGAAATGTTCAGAGAACTGTAAAAATTGTCTTCGTTTATCAATACAATATCAATTTTTATTTTTTTCTAAGCCTTATACACTTTTTCAAATTTATCCATTGTTATTTGGGGAGTTTCCACTAATCAGAATATAATAACCAACTAAGCAGTAGTTGCCATATAACTAGTCAGTTTACCCTATAATCCTATGCATATTTACTTAAAAGGCAGCTCCACTGAAATTGAACAAGTCTAACTACAAGGCCTTGAACTGTGGTGCTGGAGGAGACTCCTGCAAGTCCCTTGGACTGCAAGGCGATCAAACCGGTCAGTCCGAGAGGAGATCAACCCTGACTGCTCTTTAGAAGGCCAGATCCTGAAGATGAAACTCAAATACTTTGGACACCTAATGAGAAGGAAGGACTCCCTGGAGAAGAGCCTAATGCTGGGAACAATAGATGGCAAAAGGAGAAGGGGATGCAGAGGATGAGGTGGCTAGATGGAGACACGGAAGCAGTCGGTGTGAGCTTAAGTGGACTTTGGAGATGGTGGAAGACAGGAAGGCCTGGAGGAATGTTGTCCATGGGGTAGCGATGGGTCGGACACGACTTCATGACTAACAACAACTACAAGGTAATGGGAAGCACTTCTACGTATCATAACATGTACAACATATAATCTAATAATAATTTCAAAACATTTTAAAAAAAACATTCTTCCAAAAATGTCTAAATTTACATATGAATGACAGCCCTTTATTTCATGTCCATTTAAACAAACCATTCTAATCAGTTCATTTCACGTTCATATTGCAAAGGTAGTTTTTGAATGGTCATAAGTAAAATTTGAATGTATACAAACCATAAGGAGTTCTGATCAATCCACTTCTATTTAATACCATCATATGAGAAAGTTATATTATCTACAATTAACAGAGACAGAGCTTTCTGGCAAGCTCTGGAGAGTTCCAAAGGTGTACAAATTGCATTATCCAAGGTCCTATAAAGTGAACATGAGAAGGAGGGAGGGAGGATCAGGATTTTCCTCCTGTACTGTTGACCCTGTATTTTATTTTTATTAGAACCATTTCACTTCCATTTTCAGCAGTGGGAGGGAATCACAGAATCATGCAGTAGACTTGAGTTGAAAGGGGGCAAGAAGGCCAACAAATCCAACCTCCCAGCTCAATGAAGCGCTCCAAGTTAAAGCATCCCTCCCAGATGACTGTCCAGCCACATGCTGAATACCTCCAGTGTGGAAGAGCCCACGGCCTCCCTAGGTGTTGTGCCTAACGCCTCGGGGGAGGCGTTAGCATGCGAAAGAGGGCCAGAAGCCCCCAGTGAGGATCAGGCTTTAGAGCAGAGATTTATACTTGGTGCCCACAGCACAAACACCGCCCCCACCCACCACCCGACTCTCAAGTTTTTGAGGGAGTTCCTGGAAATCGGGAAGGGGAGTCAGTTGTCATGGAACGTGCCCAACTCAGGCAGAGACTTCAACGCTTAGACCAATTAGAACAGAGAAGGAGACAAAGAGGTTTGTCCAATCCCCGTGGAGAGGGACGTGTGAGGAGATGGAGATCCACATGACAAATCTCAGAGAGGTCAGAAAGGAGAGGGCAACTGTGTTGCTTGGAGCTCTCTGCGGTAGCTCCTACACTATCCGTCGTAAACATAAATCCTGTAGTCGTTTGGAATAAAGGTTTTTAGGTTTTTATTGCCTGCGTCTGTGTGAGTAATTGAGGATGTGAGTTACGACCTCACGACACTAGGTCACTGATTTTCCTCACTATTCAGCTGGAATCTGGCTTCCTGGAACTTCAGCCTATGCTTCCATATCCTGCACTCTGGGGTGACTGAAAAGAGATCCTGGCTCTCCTCTAGGTAGGTACTTTCAGAGCACTATCACATCTCCCATCAAATTCCAGTACCCTAATCATCTTTGTCGTGCTCCTCGGAAACTTCTCCAGTTAGTCTGCTTCTGTTTAAAACTGTGGAACAGAAGTGGACACAGTACTCAAGAGGAGGCCGAACCAGTGCTGCATAAAGGGGAATCAGTACCCCATGCAATTTGGAAATGATCCCTTCATTAATGCAGCCCAAAACAGCATTTGAAGCTACATCACCTTGCTGACTCACATTCAGCTAAGAACCTACAAGAATTCAAAGTTCTTTCACACGTGTACTGGTGTTGAGCCAGGCCTCCCCATCTTGTCACAATGCATCTGGTTTCTTCTTCCTAGGTGCAGAACTTGGCATTTGTCCGTTTGAAGAATATAATTTTTTCCTGATGACCAAACAACTGAATAATGGACACAGAGTAATGGACAAGTGAAAAGAAACCAGATTTAGACTAAACCTGGAAAAATGTCCTTACTGTCAAAGCATTACAATACTGGAACCTATTACATGGGGAAGCAGTGGTCTCTCCCTCACTGGAGACTTTCGAAAAGTTTTTGGATAGTCATCTATCTAAATGGGACGGTGTAACACAGCGTCCTGCAATGGCTGGGGGTTGAACCTTCTGGCCCCTTCTATGATACTATGAAAGGCTGTCACAGAGGGGAAGGCCAGGATCTTTTCTCAGTCATCTCCAAGGACAGGACACGGAATAACAGGCTCAAGGACAGGAAGCCAGATTCCAGCTAGATGTCAGGAAAATTTTTGTGTGAGAGCAGTACGACAATGGAGCCTAGAGAGGTTGTGGGCTCTCCCACTCTAGAGGAATCCAAGGGGCAACTGGACAGCCATCAGAGAGGGTTGGTTTAACCTGAGGCACCGCACTAAGCAATGCACTGAACCAATGGCCTTCTTGGTCCCTTCCAGCTCTATTATTCTATGCTCATATGATCCCCGTGGCATTATAATTAAGACAAGCATACAAATCACGGTAGTGATTTACAAGAATGAAACCGCTGAAATTATCCTTCAAAGATTCTAACTTTAAAATTTTTAAAACAGCAAATCCACAGGAAATAAAGGCATGGTGGGAATCATGGAAAGGTTTACGTTCCTCACCTCACTACTGTGACCTGCAGCTTTGTTGTTATTTAAGTACGGGAGTTCCAAGATGCATGATTTGAACATATATGTAGTTTCCTCACCAGAAACGCAATTCTATGATCAAGCCAAGATCCAGTGGAACTGTGAGAGTTCCACTGATTAGCTTTGTGCAATTTCCTAAAATGGAGTAAGAAAAAAACAGGTGGTGCACAGACACAGAGTGGGTTCACAGAATATCTATTAGTGGCACAGATTTTCAAAAGCAACTATTAAAGCTTAAACGCACTAGCAAAAAGCACCTTTTAATGAGGCAACAAAACAACCAGTTCACAGCTGTTATTAAGACAAAGACTGAAGTCTATTCTTAGGAAGGTTTTTATACATATTTTTAATACAAAGGGAGCCTGTAGCTACACTTTATTTTAATCATCTCTGATAGTATGCTTTTCTTCTGCTCATTGACTGTTTTAGAAAGGTATTTTATATGTTTGTGTACAGATTCTCTACTATAAAGCAGCTTGTACACAGACAACATAATAACAACCACCTTATTTTCTGAGAAGCTGGGCAAAATTCTCAAAATATTTTCACAAATATCAATAAATATTTGCCCTCTAGTATACAGTATGCCAGGGTGCTGGAGCAAGTACTGATCTTTCTCTTTTCATTCTAAATATTTTGTTCATTGTCTTTGCTCACAACTTATATAGCCCTTGCCCATTCAAAAGGGTAAAAATATGCAGATTTAAGAGCAAACATAAAATAAAGTACTGGTTGCATAAAAGGAAAAAACGAGGTCCTGGATCTAGTCAGTGCCTCTGTAAGCAGGACAAATTGAACTTTGTGTGTGACTCCTTGAGTTTCCGAGGAAGAAAATTAGGATCTAAATTTAATAATATACTCACTTTAATTTCAAAACTAAGCTGAATGTCTTAAAAATCAGCCTTCTGTGTTTTGTGTTAATATCAGACAGAGATCACTGAGCTACCTGAAGAGATCAAGCACAAGAGCACTCCAGCTACCAAGAAATTTAGGCCACTAAGCAGTATATCTAAAATATTCCAGTCCTGCTACCAGGCTGAAAGTCCAATTTGTGTTGAATAACTCCAAATCAATGCTTGTACAACAGCAGACCACAAATTAAATACATGTTGCACAAGCAAAATAAAACCCACAGATGAGAAAATACTATTTCTGTGTCCTTCCCCAATATGCCTGCATTTCCTTTTGGAGTCAACATGGACATCTTTATTACAAAGGTACGGGTATCATCCTGGGCTGCATGCATTTCCAAGCTGTCCTGCACAAGTTTTCTCTCTCTTTCTCTCATTCACATATTTGCACAGACAGGAATTCAGTACAGTCTAAAAGGCAGAGTTCTGGAACTTTTAAGAATACAAGAAGATGCCAGGTGGCTTTCTTTTACCCCGGAGTGCAATGTACACCCAACACAAATGCAGATCCCCATCAATTTTAAAAGTTGCAGGCCCAACTTAACTGCACATATTCTGGTAGAATAAGAAATTACACTGCAGACATAAAATTTTTATTTCATTCAAGGGTCACATGTTTAAAAAAAAAAGCCAGGAAGTAGCAGCTCAGGCCCAAATTAGTATTTATATATTTTGCTGATAACTATGAAATGAACCAAATGGAAATGTTTTAAGCATGTGCTCAAATCTACAACTCAGATCAAAAGAATGTACACACTGATACACTCTGTCTGGATCAAGCCTCATATAGTTAATGAGCCATCACAAATTGATGATTGTAGCCCACATTTTAAAAATCCCTTGAAAAACCCTTTAATTGTCTTTTGGAGTACACAGAATATCGCATAACAAACTACTGAGAGTCTTATTTGCCTCTTCTACTAAGCTCTTTCAATTGCTTAACAAAATTTGTCAAATGCATGTTTAACACTTTGAGATGAATTTCTATGAAGTCCATTTAAACTGTTATTTACTCCAGGTTTAAAATCATTATTTAATATGCTAGAAAAAACACTGGGCACAGAATATAAAATATACACTTAGAAAAATGCAAAGCGTTATGTTCAAGCTGAATTCATAATTCTAATAAATAAAATGGGGGCTGCTTTTCCTAATTCACATTTTACAATGTTAGTTACTGAGCATTTTAGCATAAAAACACTGTTATGCTAAAATATAAAGCACACAATGATGCCACAACTTTTTGCTGACTTAGATAGAAGGCACTAGAAATTAAAACACTTGGAATATGTTTCATTCACAAGGTAGAATCTCTCCCACAAAACTGTGATTTCAGCTGGTGTTGAACAGGAGCCATAGACAGATAAATAGTGCCCCAAAATTACTCATTAGGGGCATGGCTGAGTTCTCACTCCAAGGGGGGGAAGCTAAATAGGCAGATTTGCAATAAATAATATACCTAAACAACAGGTTTACAATCTCCAAAAGAACAGAACAGGGATGTGTGTTACTCACAATAGAAAAATAAAATGTGTCTTCTGCAAAGAAAAATTAATTTTAAATTTACAGCAATTTTTATAGCATTTTTGTACAAGAGACAATTAAACCTCCTTATAAACATTTATTTTGTACCTGCTAAAAACATAATTGATAAATCATCACTAACTGTCTTAAACAAGATTTATCTTACTACGACAGATAACAACATATTCATCCACATATATAATATGTGACCATTTTGCTATTCATAATAAAGTTACTTTTCAGCTGTGAACTAATAAGTGCATTTTACTGGAAGCTGCTCCTTGCACTTACTAGTGACTCATTCACACAGACACTTTTCATCACTTCTGACCATTTCAGCATTCTTCCAGAACCCTTCCTCAATGCAACATGTTTTCATACCAGTTGCCTTTCAACCAATGAATTTTTACAGTGAATAAGTATTTGTTTAATTCCTATTCTGCAATATTCTAACGGGTGAAATGCAACCTTGCCCATGTGCTAGATTGCATTTGATTGACCATCTATGTCCTCCTTAGATGGAGCAGGAATTAGCCCGTTTTCTAGGAAGTGGGTCTTGGACAATGCTGTCTTGTTTACGTCTACAAGACGAACATATTGTCTCTGACAGTCTCCAAAGTCCCAGCCTGAAAACACTGTTTGACAGACTATATATAACACAGTTACAGAAACTATTGCTTATCGCAAGCCACGTTGTTAAGAAAGAAAGCGTTGGGTTTTCCAGCACCCCTGAGCTCTCTAGCACAAAGTAGATGATGTAGGGGAGCCAGAGTGCATAGAACACACTGGTTATACGAAACAAAACCATGGCATAGCGGCGGTCTGGCGTATGCCCTGTTTCTGCAGCAGGATCCACTTCGTGACTAGGAAAACGAGCTCTCCTGTCATTTATTTCTTTGGTATGCTGCTGGCAGATTTTGAATATGTGAAAGTATGTAAAACAGATGATGAAGGCCGCTGGTGCATACAGCAAGCACACAATGAAGCCAGTGAAATAAACGTTGGTGAGCCAGGAGGTTGCACACCACTCAAAAATGTCTCCGTGATAACCAGGCTTCCCCCAGCCAAAAAAGGAAGGCAAGAAGATTAGGCAGGAATAAAGCCAGATCAAAATGATGCAAATCCTCAATCGGCAAGGTGTGACCAACTGGTTGTAGGAGAGTGGCTTCGTGATAGCGAGATAGCGATCCACACTGATGAAAGCAAGGCAGGCCATAGAAACGCTTTTCAGTACAGAGATGACATATCCAAAAACCTGGCAAGCCAAGGACTCATGGACACCTGTAGAGTAGTGAAGCAATGACAAGGTAGGAACCAAGCAGCTAATACCAACAAAAAGATCAGCATATGCCATTGTCTGAATAAAATAGCTGGTGGTGTAGTGATGTAATAGCGGAGCACAGTGAAAGACAAAAATGACTGTCAAGTTACCAGCGATAATCAAAAATGTGAGTATGACAATAATAATAGTCTCAACAATGCAGATGTCAATGGCACTGTAGTGTCCAAATCCAAAAGGGCAGGACTGATGCTCAGATACATTCGCAATGCTGGTGCTCATATTCAGAGCCTTCCACTCAACCCAGGTGGACTGGTTCATGGTTTGTATTACGTACGAGGTGACTGGAATGCCACTAACTAGGTGACACCTGGTTTTATTTCAGTGTCTCAGTTTCTCAAAGTAGATTGTGTATTTGTTTCTGCAGAGTTAACATCACAATGCAAAGAAGGGAGGGAGGCCACTACTCAGTTTCTCCCTGTACTTATTCCTTTCTTAGCAAAACACAAGGCACTTCTAAACAAAGCCATTCATGCTGTTCATTTAAAAGACAGAAATACAAAGAAGTGAAGAGGAAAAAAAGCCCATGTTGCGATAAAAACCTCTGGAAGTGCATTTTCTGGGTGGGTGGGGTGGACAGGAGGTTCTTAAAAAAGGAATAATGGGGTGGCAATTCTCAATACAATGTTTTCTTTAAAAAAAAACTTGCTAGGAATTAAAGTCCAAGAACAACGTAATTGAGCAGTTCAGTAAGACGCTCATTCTAGTGTGCTGGATCTTTTGGCTTTCTTCAAGTAACAATGACATTTGCTTCATCCTAATCCACTCTGCACTGGTAAGAATATAATTCTAGACATACGAATGCAAACAAGCTTCATTCGTCTTTGGTAAGGTGTAAATCAATTGTTCAGACAGTGACTGATTTGTGGACAGCTGGGTCATCCCTTCAGCGTATAGTATCCTCTCCGTTTAGTTAATAACATCATGTACAGGAAAGCAAAGGCACACAGAGACACGGTGTTGGACAATTCAGTTTGAAATACATGCTGTCCGTTACAATATTAAAATCTCGACAGGTTAATCCAAGGTTCTCAAAGAACACAAAATTGTCTTGCATTCAATTTCAGGGATGATAACATGAAAGCATTGTCTTTAGAAATAAAGCCACCACTGCCAGAGCAGAGGAATGTTACAGTGACGTTCACAGCTTTATCCATGTCATTTCTCACCTCTGTAACGATGTCCACCTTGTTTCATATGCCCCAACGCAAGGGGATCATTAACTCCAATCTAAAATCTTCCAAGAAGCTAATGAAATGTTGATTTAACAGGAAAATCTGTCACTCTATGCTACTATTCCACTAGTCTTCTGGCTTCAGTTCCTCCGTTGCTGTATGTACATTTTCTTTATACAATTAAAGTAACCATCTGCTTCAAAAACTCTTTTATCTTATAAGCCAAATAGTTCCATATTCATTATATTTCCAGTTATGACACATCCGAGGATTAAGAAAGCTCTTTCAATGCTTGTTAAGAAGCAAATATTTGACTACTGTATGGATTTCATTCAGTATATGCAGCAATCTTGCTTTTTAACCCACCCACAATCCACACCCAAACCAAATGCATCTTTAATTATTTAAAGATGCAGGGAGAAATTAATCATCCTAAATCTTTTTGAAAACCCAATAAAACCAGAAGGAGTATCAATTTGAGGTTAACATTTAGCTGGAGGTTCTTTTTCTTTTCTTTTTTCTTTTCTTTCTTGATGTGCTGGAATCTCATGTGTGCTGTTTAATAATCCATGCCGTACCTTCTGAAAAGAAATTCCTTACATGAGAAAGAAAAGATTTTTCTCTGGTCCTGCTGCAGCAATGGGATAGAAAGCATCTTTTCCTAAGTTTTAGGTCTCCTATTCATCGTCATCACGCTGTGCTGAAAATCCTTGTCCTTTCCTGATCTCCACAGAATGTGCCCACTGCTCACTTCTTATCTGAAAGCAGTTCACTCTTTCACAAAATTAATACTGTTTGAATTAAATTCTCTTGCCAAAGCAGTAAGACAGTGTCTCTCATATACATTTGCTTTGTCGGAAGCTGTGGAACATATACAAATCCTATTTGCTGGGGTCAGTTTTGAGGATGCTCTTGCTATTTCTTCCATGTTCTCTAACGGCTTGCACCTATGTCTGTCTCTCCTCTTCATCCTTAGCTGATGCGGAAAAACTCGCCATCAGAAAGGTGACTCGGTCCTTCAGCCCCAATCAAAAGCACAGCCAATGGCTATTGCAGCTGAAATTGTCACTAGGTAACAGTTGCCAGGCACGATGCCGGCTTATAGCCTTCCACAGCAAGCCAGGAATAAGAATGGCAAATGAAGACAAGGAAAGTGACCAACCTACATATATTGAGGATTCTCGAAACAGAGTGGCTGCATTCTTCCAGCGAATGAGGCATGAAAATATTCATGGGAATAACTCTACTTGCTCCACCCTTTATTATACTATAAAGCACCCACTGCTACCTAAGTCAGCAGTAATCCAATCCCTGCTGGCAAGAAACATCTATTAATTATTAAACTCACAAATGAATTAAAAACCTCCATAAAGTCAAATGATAGTTTGACGTTTCAAACATTAATGCATTTTACTGCAATTAGCAAAAACTGAAATTCTTTTCCCAATCCAAATTACTAAGGTGGTACAAGTAATATTATATTACTAAGGTAATACAGCTTTGGCTATGGAGGTATAGAAATACATACATACATACAACGAAGGTTTGCTGAAGAAATCATCCATATACCTTTACTTGCATACACTTGCAAGGGAAAACAATTCCAACTAATGCTCAAATTTCCAATAAATTCATGCTACTACTCAGATTAATATTTATATAAATTAATGTGATATCCTCATCAATCAAATGTATGAAGTGTTATCTATATTCTAAAAGCGAAAATAACAGTCTTAGTTATTAAAGTCCTGCACAATGTCCCAATCCAGTAAGTTGTTTTTTAATTATCTAATTTTATACATACATACTGTTCACATTATTCTTTTTGCATTTTCAGAAAATGCATTAACAGAAAATGCATACGTAATGCAATTACCAAAAAACCAGGTAGACATGTGACATACAGGGAGGTACACTGGGGGAAACTGGCCCAGACCTACATGCAGAGGGTCCAGATAAACATGGATTCAGAGGCACTGCCAACTTTCTTCTTTGATCTCAGATGCCCATTAGCTTGCTCTTTATGGACTGAAGTGTTTTGCCAAGGTATGTTCAGTTAATTCATGACAAATGGACCTTCACATCTGAATGTACTGCATCAATATGCATAAACATTTTATTTACTGGCAGTATTTGTATGCTACACTATAGGCAGGCATGTTCTGAAGCAAGGAACAGTTAAAAAGCAAAACCAATTTTGAAAAATTAAAACATTAAACACAGGATGACAGTAAAATGGGGGCTGCTCAGCAACAAAGGCTTCCTAGAACAACGGCATCTTCGTCAAGCGCCCGAAAAAGCACAAAGTTGGTGCCTGCCCGACCTCCAGAAGCAGGGAGGTCCAGTAGAGGCAGCAGAGTGACACTTCTTGGCCACCTGCTCCACCAAGCAAGAGGCACCGTCCTGTGCTCTAGAGGCGTCTGCCCTGTTCACTTCAAAGACGATACCACTGGCACTCCAACCAACATCCAGGCTGCTGAAATACCAGAGAGCAGAGCAGGCTTGGCAGCACCAGGGAGGGCTCGCAGAGGCCACCGAGTCTGTGCCCCTCACCATTCCACAGTGAAGCTGGAGCAGATGGGCCAAATGGACCGCCCACCCCTGCAGGAGGGAAGTGAGCTCAAATCTCATCAGGAAATTGTTTGACCTTGAATCCACTCTTTAGTTTGCAGATGACTTATCTCATAGCTGAGATGCAACATAAAAATATGTTCCCATATGGTGAAGGACTATTGTACTTTGCAAGTGAATCCAAAGCCATTTTTATTTCAATTTTAGAGACAATCCATAAAATTTTAATGTACTGCTTCTAAGGTCAAATACACTTGCTGCTGCTGTTGTTTTGAAAATTTGTGTATATTTTGTTTTTTTCCCCCCTCAGGTGATTGGGAAAATGCACAATGCAAGGAGGAGGAGGTTCCTATGAAGATTGTGTTTGGGCCTCTCAGAGAGAAATCCACAGAGCCTAAGAGCACATCTCACAAAGCCCCTCCAAGGTCAGATATAGCACTTCAATCTCAAAAGGGGGAGTCAGAAGTCCAACCTGAGGCCTCTCCCCTTCCCAGCTGGCTTCCCTCCCAGAAGTTGGAAAAGCCACCCTGAAGCCTTACCCGAGGAGTGTCTGGGTAAGCTGGGCAATGGCATGAAGAGCCTCTTTCCCTCCCCCCACCCCAAAGCACCTTCCCCCAGACAGGCTAATGCACTCATCCAGCAAAAGCACAGGAGATCAAGACTGCCTCTGCCACTCCTCCCAGCCCCCAGCAGGGCACAGGCAGAAACACCCGAGGTATCTACAGATGCTTAAGGCATGAAAAAAATAAACTGTTGAGCTGCTAGGGTCCAGAATACTTATACACCAAAGATGGTTTACCTGGCAAAAAAGATAAGTGGATAATATAATCATTTAATAATCATTAAGGTTCTGGTTTGAATTCCAATCCTAAGTAAGCCGGGTCAGCAAATGCCTGTGGCAAGTGCCAATTAGGAATCACCCTCTTAATCAGGAAATACGGAAGGCTTTTGGTGAAGTGATCGGTCTGTGTTTGTTTTACCACCCATTTCAGCAAAGTCTGACAATTCTGCTTGTTAGCATTGTGACACTGCTTGTGAAACAATATTGTTAATTGTTCAATAGTGAACAAAATGCCTCTACTGTAGGCTTATTATATAATATTTCAACAGCTTTGTCTTTTCACTTTGGTGGTTTTATCTGGCATACTAATGCATCTTTAGCTTTATTCTTTACCAGCTCACCTGCCACAGGTGTTCAGTAAATATGAAGCCAGATTTTATAGTGGTTTCCGATAAATAATGACAGTACGCTCAGCCTCCACAGGCTGCAAGCACCATCTGGCAGCACATGTTCAATATTCTGCCATACTGGGGGTGGGGGTGGGGGGGCTTGGCAAGCAGAGGTGCCACGGGCGCTCTGATTCCAGACAGCTTAATTGCTCTTGCATGGTGCAGGAGCAACAGAGAAATCTCAGAATTGCCAGCAAGGCAGCTATTCTTTGAGGGCTCCATTCCACGGAAGCCTCTCCATCCCCTGCCACAGAAAGCCTCACCCGAAGTGACCCTTCTGGGTTGAATTCCACATTGCACAGCAAGCAGAAGCCAGACTTTTAAACTGCTGACAACCGGATGGCACTGACATTCTTTAGGAGTGCACAATCCCAGCCAGCAGTACCGTCTAGATGTCACGGACTTTCCAATCAACACCTTGCTGGTGTAAATCGGCACTCCCTCCCTCCCTATCATGGTGCAAGGCAGATCAGACCTGAGACAGAAAATTCTCCTTAGCAGAAGCAAAAATACAATAAGAACATATTAAATGACTATTATCTTGTTGCCTTTTCATGCCATCCAGAATCAACTGTCTCAGACATCTTATTCTGCCTAATGGCAGGCAGTCCAGAGGCTTACTCAGAAGTAAGCCCCACTGCATTCAGTAAGGTTTCCCTGGAGATACGTGTGCATGCTTGCTGTTGCCATGAGGGTCCCAAAGAGATTGGCACTAAGTAAACTGGCAGAGGAGACTGGAGCATTTAGAATTGGAAGAGCTTATGAAACCCCAAGGTTTGCATCCTCCTACAACAACTTGCTGATCCAAGGAGTCTGTGCTTTAAGTTTTTCTTTTTATACCCCTCCAAAAAAGGATTTCAATTACAAACCATCTATGAAGAAAATCTGCCATGAGATTGCTAGAGAAAGACACACTGGGATGAAAAGCACACACAGACAAGCCCTCTTTAAAATGCATCCACTTCGTGGGATTAAGCAGCATGCACAAGCCTTTCTCTGTGGCTGGAGCTCCCAACATCCACGCCCAGGGGTCAAAGGGGACCTCCTCCTCTCACCCCACGGGGCTGGGATGCCCCCGTCTGCCTAAAGACGTTGGGTGAGCCACAATGCAAGCGGCTTCCCTGATCGAAATGGATCCTGGGCGCCTTTGTGCAGCAACACATCCTCTCTTCAACCATACTGCGACCAATTCCAGCAAGGCTCCACAGCCACTCCTCCTCTTTACACGGGATGCTCCTCCAAAACTGTCCTCAAGGGAGCCCCCTCCAAAAAAACTCAAAGTGCTTCTCAGCCTTGCAGGGGAGGGGGGCCCTTCCAGAGGCACCTTGGTCATCCCCAAGCTTCTTTCCTCCCAAGCGGAGATCCACTTCAGCCTCTCCTTTACCAGCATGCTGGGAATCTAGACAAAGGGACAATGGCCGCCCACTGGATAGGCAGGCATAAGCAACCAAAGTTCGGCTTTTCACAGCTCACCATCCAAATTAAAGACTTCACTCTAGTTCATGGAAGGACTTTCTCTTATGTTGAGCACGTTCAGAGTTCTGTACAGGAAAACACTCGCTAGACACAGGATGTTCATTTAGTTGTCCATGTAATCTAGTTCAGGAAGAGAGGGGCCACTTTACAAGCAACCACAGGTAAATCAGCACTGCGTGGACTCAAGAGCAGAAAGACAGCTTGCAGCATTAATTGAGTCCACACCCAGAGATATTTTATAGATCAGAATGAAACTGGTATTACTTGTGAAGGATTCTTTTCTATAAGAAAAAATAGGAAGACTGTAACAATTAGATGCAATCTCTGGTCTGCTGCTTAACCCAAAGCTGCCAAGAATTAAAGGAGCAAAAATCTTGACAAGCCCATGGAAACAGGGCTACATAATGAGCGAGATCTGGCAGAAGCCTCTAGTTGATCCCAGTGACCTGCCATTTCACAGAAGCAGGTGCTTCATTGTAAATGGCAAAGCAAGGCACAAATGACAGCAGGCTGGCCCCAATTCCATAAAGAGAATTAGCACATTGAGCCTAAGCTTGGATTCAGGAACAAAGCCATCTAAGGACCACTAAGAGCATTCAGAGAGCTTTGACAGAGTATTTCACAGGTCAAAAGCTTGATCATGTCTCTGTACATATCACACTCCACTCTACTTTAAATAGGACTGCATTGCTTTCCTGTCACAACTTTTTAAATTCTGAAATATTTTCTGGATCAACTGAAGTAGAGCATCCAGATTATGAGAAGGAGCATTGTCATAATGTTCTGCTTTGGTCAGACTACATCTAGAATACTATATCCAGTTCTAGGAACCACAAACTTGAAGGTACTGAGAAATTGGAACATATTCAGAAGAGACAAGGATCGTGATGGGAGTCAAGGCCAAGCACTCTATGACACCTGTTTTTAGACAGACACACACTACTGACTCTGCACTGCAGACTTGTGTAGTGTAGAGTATTTTGGCATTTGTGTTTTATGGTACACACAGAAATAATTGGCTGACTAACGAAGCTGAACTAACTACTGTTGCTACAGGCAAAGTTATTGAGTGCATCTCAGATTGTTTCTATTTTGCATTTAACCCCTGCTTCTAGATACGTGACTAATGGCTATTCAGTGACTCATGAAAGGGTATTTAAGATCTAAAATAGTCACTTAATTTTTAAAACTGCCCTCTTTGCATACCTAAGAGAACACTACTCTCCCACACTACTACACTGCTCTTATAGTTCTAGTCCTCAGAACTACTGTAATCCAAAACTGACAACTGTCAAAAAGTTGAGCCCCAGTAATGCACATTACTGTGCCATCAAGTAGCAATTAATAGTACTCCATGAATGCCATGGGTAACACTGGATATTTAAAACTTTTAATGAATACAGTATTTCACTTTCTGCCTACACATGGCATAGCACAGCCCACCTCCTGATGTAATCGAGTTTGAATTATGCATGCCTATACCAGAACATGATTGCATTCGGAAAGCATGCCCTAATTAGATTTGACCTTAGCTGGTCTGTAAGAGTTCTGCTACTGTAAAACACAGAAGCAGTGGGGCGTCTGTGCAGACCAAGGCCAGCCCTGCCAGGAGGCAACCTAAAGCCCCCGCTTTAGGCAACCTAAAGCCCCAACACCTCCTGCCGACTTTCCTCTCCAGGCCAACTGACAGCCATTCTCCTTCATTCCAGGAAAAAAGAAAGGAAACTTTCACCAGTGCCAAGACAGGGGTTTGCTGTTCACACCTGCAAAGGAAAGGCAAATTTAGGGGGTAGGGAAGCAGTGGGACAGGGACAAATTTAAGGGACAGGGTGTGTCACAGTCCAAGTGTGGACTAGCATGCTTGCCTGGGGCCTCGCATGCTTACTTGGAAGTTTAAAAAGGTGAGGCTGAGCTGCATGCTATGCATTGAACAAAGTGCGTTGCTCATCCCTAAGCCTCTATGCCTAAGTCAAACACCCACTTATTTTCGCTTTCTAGCCTCATTCCTCTGTGTTGAACCTTGGATTGTACCTTGGTAAGGCAGGGACCTGGCCTCTTGTGTTCTGCAACTCTGACAACACAAGAGCAGATGTCCTTCACCACTTTCCATGCTGGGAACATGTGTTGTTTGGGGGATTTTTGTCCTCCTCGTAGTTTTAAAATGTTGGGGGGCAGCTGTTGTGCAGAGGCAGAAAAGACAAAGGTAGAGTGGGGAGGGGGGATGTTCCAGGAGGAGCTTTGCAGAATATCTAAAATAAGAACTAGGAGGAGGAGCAGGGATAATGGAAAGGAGCCAGAAAGAGAGGGAGCAATGCTCCACGCACCAAGAGTAGAATGGCAAAAAGCACAGAGATGAGAAGAGGGGGAGATAAAAAGATGACAGCAGACAAGCTGCCACAAGAGTAGAGAAGGGAAATAAGGACTGATACAGCCAGAAAAGTATTTTGCTCAAGTATTTGTGCACAGGAGGAGAAAAAGGAAGCGCTCCAATGGCTATCCTAAGCTCACCAACCAAAAGGACAAAGAAGGTAGCAGTACCTCTAACAACACCTGCAACGAAATTAGGCAATGAAAAGCTTGGTCATTTCGTATGTTCTAACAAACCCTTTTAGATATCTTTCTAAACCCTATTATTTAACTGCAGAGGCCAAGGAACAGCTCCAACCTATCCCTTTCTTCTATTTCTTGTATTTTACTAATGCTAAAGCAAATAAGGAGGGGACACAGCAGTTGGTGTGTGTCAGGGAGCGAGGGAGACTTAAGCACGCTGTAATGAAATTCTAAGCCACCAAG
Organism: Varanus komodoensis; assembly: GCF_004798865.1. Lineage (NCBI taxonomy): Eukaryota > Metazoa > Chordata > Lepidosauria > Squamata > Varanidae > Varanus > Varanus komodoensis. Next base: position 9,306,256 of record NW_025335854.1, read on the forward strand.
AAGTTTGTGAAATGCTCTCTGAACAGAGAAAGCATGTAACCATGCAACATTCACCTGCTTGCCTTAGAAACCTGTTACCAAACTAGCTCAGATTCAAAAATAGCAGTGATAATCCATGCCTGCCTTCCTAGAAAAAAACTTGTGTGGAATCTATGAACATAATCATTTGGTATGGTCTTCACGCCAGCTTGGGGAAAAACCCATATACAACTTGAGTACAATCAGCCCATAAAATCTTGACTCAGGTGGGTCTCATTGACTTCAGTGTGATGCCTGAGTAAACAGAATGCTGGACTGAAGGCTTAATGTTTAAACACATACACAAAATCCAGCCCTGAGGCTTTTCTGTAAAGTTAGAATGACAAAAAAAAGGTCAATTCTTAAAGCTATATTTTACTGTTATGGCAACTGATCTGCTAAAGCAAAGTTGTTATGGCAACTGTAATGCTAAAAGTAGTCAAATGCAGAAAATCAAATCTTGTCCAACTTGAAATATAACATCTATGACTCAGTTTTCAATCAAAAGACATGCAAATACTTTCTTTTAGAAATATCCTTGGGAGACCAGATTTAAAGTGCAAGCCTTAAGCCAAGTTAAACATAGATCAAAGCATGAAAGAAGAAAGCAAGTAAGTTATTTACATTTAATTATATTTAAATTAACAACCTATAATAAATTGTTATCACATACTAGGACATTGTAGGATTCATAACGTATCTGTTAGATAAGATGTGAACTGGACTGTTATCAGAATTCCAATTCGAAATCCTCATGCGATTTCAGAAATGTGGGCATTACCTGTGAAGATCTTTTTTTAATTAGTGGAAAAAAGTTGGATGTATCAGAGAACAAAGGAAAGGAGAAGGAGACACTCACTAATCTGTTTTCTTGTACATTTCCAGATCACAATGTATGGGTATGAAAGATGGACAGTGAAGAAGGCCAAGAGGAAGAAAACTGAACCATTGGGAAAATAGTGCTGGAGGAGAGCTTTGCAATAAACTGGACCAAGAGAAAGATGAACAACCAGGTCAAATCAAGCCAGAACTTCCCCTGAAAAGAACCATGATGAAACTGATGCGGATATACTTCAGGCATATCGTGGGAAAGAAAGCAAGACTTACTGAAAGACAATGATGCATTAAAAGTAGGGGGAGGAGGAGGAAGAAAGGGAAGATCAAATCCTTTCCAAATATGAGATGCATCAATTCCATAAGGGAAGCCACAGCCTTGAGTGTACAAGAGCGAAGCATGACTGCCAAGGACAGATCATTTCGGAGGCTGTTCATATACAGGGTGGTCATAAACCCGGGACAACTTGAGAGCACTGAACAATAACCAAATGGAAACAGGGGATGGGTGACCCTTGAGCATGGGACAGAGAATTGCCAGGACTATGAAATCATCCCACCCTTCCTTTAAGCACTTCCACTAGCTTCCTTTTATTAAATTCTCTTATTCTCTTCCTGTGCTCATTTGACTACCCTTTAGGGTAGCACTAAATATTACAGAAAGACTGCCACTGAAAAAGCATGTAGGAATCAGAGTGAGTAGTAACACTTCCTCCATAACGGGATGTCTCGCATTTCCTTACTCCACACTGCAGATTATCACTGGAGGGGGTGGAGCAATGCAGTGCAGTGTTGGTGTCAGTTCTGCAATCTGGTAGGAAGGAGGGCATCTTCTCAGGCGAGATCGGGGCGGTAGGGAAGAGTGATAATTTTTTAAGTGTTCTGTTTCCCTGTAATTATCGCCCACAGTCATCTGGTACTCCAGTGAGGCGCGCAGAATCTTTTACAGCTCTAACAAGGATGGAAGGCATTCTAATCCTGCCCTTTAACAGTGTTCCCCTACAGAAACTCAGCTAACCCTGGTGGTATCAACAGTGACTGCTGCAGGAGGAGGCAGAAAAGACCTTCTAAGCCGCAAGCTCAAGATCCCACTTGTGAAGGCATGGCAAACTTTGGTAGCTACAGCTAGGAACAAAAGTCAGCCTGCTGCTGTTTATGTATTCTGCAATTTGCTAAATATAAAGGAAGTCCAATATGTAGCTAGTTACTTTATAATGTAGCACCTGCTTATCTGCTGACAAAAAAGCCAAGCGAGCATCCTGGATAAGGTAGTTAACAATAAAGTAGCTGAGAGATAAAAGTGCTGAGAGTAAAGCACTGAAGAAATTATGTTAAAAAATACAAGTTAAATTTTCCACTTCCACATTTCCACATGGACCTTGATATTCTGCAGCACAAACTTCTTCTGCATAGCTGGTTAATGAAGCAGGTGGTAAGGTGTTAAAACTCGAGCAAGTAAACAGGGATCCTAAATCTTGCCCCCATCAAGTTTAGAAAGTAACATGCTGGAAATGAGGAAGGAAAAATATAAGAGTTTACAATGCAGGGATGAGAGAAGGAAAACACATCCTTGCAGAGGCCATGGGATGCTGATCATTGAGAAACATCCTTGCTTCAAACAGAATTTAGGTTTAGAATACCCTAAAGCAGCCTTCCCCAGGCCATGTTGCCCTGAAGTAACCACTGATGACTGAGGAGTAGTTTCTGACAAGGGAGTAAAGTCAAGTCAAAAGATCAACGTTCAGGTATAACCATGAGAGGTTTCTGGTACAAAAAAAGAAATGCTCTGGTTCACACATCATCCTAAACCTCTCTGGTGACAAGCCATGGCAGCTTGCTTGTTCCAAGGCCAACCCATGTTATACCCTAAAGCTCTTGGAAGTAAGTCCCATATGACCAGCTGGAATTCTGGGCAGATACCAGCCCCTAACCAATTATGGAACTACTGCACTAAAACACAGACCAATAATACAAACTGTTACAACAGACTGTGCTAATCAAGTGATAAAGAATAAATCCTATAGAAACGACAGTACTTCAGGGTCAAGCTGCAGAGGTTTTAGCAATCACAGAGAGCACCACTTGGCCTGCCACATCAAACATCCAGGTCACCGATTCCAATTCTAACTGAGACAGATCAGCGTGCAGCCCCAGTAGAAAGCAAAACACCCCAGCCACAATTTCAGTTGGGTTTTAAGAAATAAAACCCTTGTTATTCCAAAAGCACACTGCTACTTTAAAATATAATTATATTTGATTAAAGAAAATTAAGAGGGACTGACCTTTGTGATGAGGATTCTGTATTTATCCAGCATCGCCTGGTTATCATGGCATCCTGCTAGTAATTGCCACACCTCAGCTCTTAATGCCTCTGGAATACCACTCTTCACCAGTGAAGACAGGCCTTTGGGTCTCACACCAAGATTACTGTGCCTAGCAAAATATGGAGAGCTGTTACCAGAGCAGCGCAAGGTTAAGCAACTACACACACTGCCTCTGTGGGGAAAGCACTTCCGAAATATTCTACTGTGAAATAGGAAAACTGAATTTGCACAAATAATTCATCCACCTACTTGTGAAAGAGTTCACACCTGTGCCTCTACGTCACTGAAACAAAGCTTTCTCCCCCAGCAGGTCACCGAAACAGGTGGGACCCTCCTTGGTGCATGATGCTCTCCTGCACCAGCTCCTGGCTCTCCTTGCACTCAAGTGGGCAAGGGATGTTTCTCATCAATGATGCTGCCACACAAGGACAGCCTCAAACAACAGTTCATATCCTCCTGTTGCCCAGAATAGTCATCTCTTCCCTCCTTTCTCAGTGTGAGCTGTCTCCCAAAGGGCAGATGATATCTCTTTTACTAATTCTTACCAGCGGCCTAGCAGCTCCCCCCAGGAATACAAGATCTTCTCCGGACAGTCCTTTGATACGTCACCAGTGCCACTTGAAAGTTCATTATCACTCTCTGCAAAGGGTGGGTGGAAAAGAAACATCAACGTAAAAGTAAATTTATCAGTCTGAACCCCATTTGACACTTCTTACATGTAAGCACAAGATGGAAGACCAATTGCTTTCTAAATGCCAAGAAATCTAGAGATTTAACCAGGTGACTGGCTAAATGTGCATATACAACTTTCCAAAAAAATCATTTTGGTACACTGAATTCAGTTATCTGGGCCTCTTCTTGCACATTTAAAAAATTTATATCAGATTTCATCCCAAAGTTGAAACCAAATCATTCCACAATGAAATCAAATAAATGGTAAGCTGCAGCACACTAAATAGAAACTACACAGTACACAATGGAAAATTCCAAATCAAAAAGCAGGAGAGGAACAAAAACACTAGATCCAAAGGAGAAGTCCACACCACTGCAGGACAATGCAAGTCAGTGGTTCTGACTCAGCAAGAATCACCTCTTACCAGCAAAGTATCAATGGGAAGGTTCTGGTCTTTCCTCGCTTGGGGCCACATTTGTTCCTTCAAGTGCTCTGTGGACTCTGGCCACATGCATGTCAAGAGTGCGCAGCAGAAAAAAAGGTTCCACACCCACGAGGTAAATCATACTTGAAATTATCGTCTGAATTAGATCCATGGGTTGAGCAAGCCCTTCACACCAGGGCCACAAAACAAGACTGCAAACTGTGCCTTCCTAGTTTGGACAAGAGCAAGCTGCAGCTTGATGAGTCCAAGGAGTGCGAATGAAGCTGCAGAGACAAAGGATGGGGCAGGGAAGTCCTATGCGCTGTTGCCATTCCTGCAAGGTTTAGAGCACCATCTGAATTTAGTGATTGCTATGTGGAGGGCGTGCAGGGGGTAGGGGGAATGACTCAACAGGACCGGAAATAAAGACACTGTCCCACAGTAATGCAAAGAGAGGCCAACATAACATGGGGCAAAGGAAAAAGTCGAGTTAACCAAAATGCACTGAGAGAGATAAACTGACTTTAAAACGCTTTGCACAGTTAACGAAGCATTTCATTCCTCTTGAATTAATAAAAATGCAAAAGTAAGAATTGGTGTGAGGGGAGTTGTGCATCCCTGTTGGAAGGTTTCAATTCCACGGGTCAAGCTGGTAATATCAGAGCAATTTAGCCAGAGGCGAGGGTTGCAAACTCCTGCTCTAAAAACACCAGACCCAGAGATGGTGCTTTCCCCGTGCTATCACAGCACGCTTGAGTTTTGATGTGTAGGAGAGTTTCTTTTGATTTCGTTGTCGTCTCCTTCTCCTCCTTGGTGCTTTCCTTGGGTCATGTGTGTGTGTTTGCTTGCATTTATTATTACTGCTTAACTAATTAGTGTTTACTGATGGTAAATTATACTTCTCCTATTTAAAGCACACCCCCAGCAAGTATATTTATGAAGAGCAGCATTTACTGTGATGTATTATAGCACAGACAGGAATGGTAGAAACTATTTTACTCTTACCTTCATCAACATCATCATCTTGTGGTGAGATTTGGTCTACGCTACTGGATGGACTGGCGGGTCCTTCCTCTTTCTCTGAATCTCGATGCAAGCTCAAGACTTCATAAATTGCATCTCCAGCATTTGTGTGGCCTTTCCCTTCACACTAAGTATGGGACAGAAAACAAATTTCAACCTGAACAGTTCTTTCTGTGCTCTGTATTAGTTGTAACTTTTGCTTACCATAATCTTTCTACTGGTACTTGTTATATTGTTTTGTTGTTCTGTATAAAATAAAACTAACATAATAAATCAATTCTATTTTTAAAAAAACTAGATTATTTTTAACACTGAGATAGTTGCAAGAAAAATATAGTTCTGTTATTTTGACTCCACTAAGCCAGTGTGATGCCTAGTTTAAAGCTTTATATGGTAAGAATATAAGAACTGAACACAGTATGTGGTGTGGAAAACATTGGAAGTTTTTAAAGCTGGCAGAATAAATCAGCACAATCCAGCCTATGTAGATGCCTGAACATGCTCTTTTGTTCTTTCAAACTCTGTGAGAATTGCAGATACCCATGCATTTAAAAATTATATTCTTGTGACACGGGGATTATCAGATGGATGGCAAAAATGGTCTCCGAATTAAAGAGAGACTCATACCTTGAGTCTGAAAAGACAAAAACTCCATGGCTATCATGACAGCCATAAAACCCTGAGCTGGATCTCTAGGGCATTTTTAACATGAATGTGGAAGTCCCCAAAGATAATTCTTCTTAATGTTTCCAAGATGATACTGAAAACCATCTCAGCTGAATGGACGGTACAACAGGATCCCTTATCTCTCTCTCTGGCCCAGCAAGTGCAGACACCCCAACCTGGCAGGTGAGTAGGCCGGTTCTCTGGGGAGGGGAGGATTCCTCACAGATGGCAGCAATCCCCTCCTCACCTCTCCAGGCTATGCTGGTGCTACACCATAAGCTCACCCACACACCAAGTCAACCCTCCTCATCTACTGCCTATTCATGGATGAAAAAGGCCCAAAAATTATGGACTGACATAGCATTTTGTATGCTTCTGCTGGGTGGTAGCAACTAAGCTGCTTTGATAATTTATGCTCCTGGGCAGCCACTCGTTTTCCTGAAGACTCACCCTGAGGATTCTGCGCAGGTAGCAGGTTAAGATCTCACCCCTCCCACACGACAGCAAGTCATACAACCAGGGACATCAGTCCCTCCCTGAGTCCATAATCTTTTCACGTCCAGACAGGCAACTGAGGGCCAGATACCACTTGGCCCAGGGATTCCAGCTGCTGATGCCTAATTTACACATTTATGCACTTTGGGAACACACGGACGCAAATGACTGGACAGTGAAGAGTTATTCCAAATTCTCCCATTAAGATGTCCTCCCTCTTATAAAAACAACACATTACCTGTTTCAGTTTCATGTAGAACGTTTCTGTGTAAGATTTTCTGCTGAAGTACCAGAAGCGCTCATTAGCAGGGTACACACGTACAAGGGTCTCCAGCAGAAAGCGGACTGGCTCCACCACTTCTGTGACCACCATATCTACTGCCACAGTCATGTATACACACTTATCTGTAGCACAAAGCCACAATATCAGATGCAATTACTTATGCTTGAATACAACAACATAAACGCAAGCAAACAATGTTTGCATGATGAGATTCTTGAATGTGTTTATCAGCTTGTCTTCACTCTAACTGCATTCTTTTGTTTCGACAACGTCCTAACAGTCTGCCTTCTCACCTGTTGCCCCCTTTCCTCTGGAACTCTCCAATATCTACATGGGGTATATGCTCTTATGCGAAAGCCAACTCTAAGTGTGTTGCCAGTATGTAGGCAAAGAGTGTACTGACTTGGCTTGGACAGCACAACAATCCACAAGCCCTGTTTACATTACAAAAAGGTTTTGTTTAATTCTTTGTCCCCAGAGTGCAAACAAGGGCAGCCAGTGCCGCTTCCAGGTGCACCTGGGGCAACACGGAGGGGGTTGTTGGAAGGCACCGGAGAGCCCCCGCACATGCCCCAAGGCTGGAAGCGGAGCTCGTTGCACAACAGGGACTGAGAGAGGAGGGTCACTCTTCCTCACAGTGTCCCCTGGGATACCGCTCAGAGGAACAAAGGAAAAGGGGGGGGCAAGGAGGGAGCAAAGCACCCATGAGAAGCCGACTTCTTTGCTAGGCTCATCGTAGGGTCAAAATCCCATGATTTTAATCCAGAATTATCTTGGAGGCATCAGATTATTGAATTTCCTAATTTTACAGTGGGGGTTAGTGCAAATACAGAAGATTTAACTTGCCACACACCACTCTACTGTTTTGCTAGTATTTAAAAAGCATAGTTCCTACCCTCTGATCTCTGTCATTTCTTCTCCTTCCCTTTGCATCTCTACCCTTTTTTTTCTTATAGGAAGCCTGTGAGTGTGGCTTGTTCCTTTCTAATCTTACTTACACTTCAACATCTAGTGTTGAAGTACTTCATAAATAATTCTGTATGTTTTGGTCCAATTTAGTGCATGAAGAATCCTGCCTAGAGCAGAAGACTTAAATGTATAATGTCTTTAAAGTAGTCTAGCAGGGCCTGTCTCCCTTTGTATTGATGTGAGCTGTTCTGGGGGACAGCAATTGTCTGAAAAGTGGAATAAAAATATACTAAATTAAATAAGTAAAATAATTACCCTTAGGAGTTTCTTCATTTAGAACAAAAAAAATAGGTGTGTTAGGATTCCAAATTCCAGTAATAACGTAAGCTTTTCCATCAGAGCTTTTCCCCATGGACTCCTAGAAACACAAACATTTTCTTCAGGATTACCTCGCAATTTCCAGTTGTATTTCTGGGCATCCATGGAAAAGATGCCATTTTTAAAATTCACGACTGAAGCAAAAACACAGAGATTCTCTACTGTAAGCTGCTCCCATAGTCTGATTCGTTTTAATAGCGATTCTTTCCAGCTATAGAAGGAAACTACTGGGTAGAGCCAAAATAATGTACTTACACCTGTCACTTGCATATTCCAGGTGGAAAGTGCAGGTATACGGAAGCGTGCATGTGATGCTATGAAAATAATGGCATCATTCGTGATGGGATCTATCTCAGAGAAAATACCCCAAGGTTAAAGGGTCTTTTTTTAACATAAAGAAGCAATGGTGCTCCTTGACAGTTGAGTACCCCCACCCATTCCAGTGAATCTTGCTTGTTTCATCTGCAATGCATGAAATTATCACCCAAGTGATTTCCAAAAATCCATATGCATAGGACTTCCCAGCTGGTAGCCAGAGGCCACTATTTTAGCACGCAGCTCCTGCACGAAGTAGTGCTGAAATGTTATCTGGGACTGAGCGATGGATACAACTGACAGATTCTAGAAGTTACTGCTAGAACCAAAGAGATGTGCAGCCTAACCCTGCGGAAAACGTACAGCCCTTCCACAGTGTGTGACTTTACATATCGTAACAATGAGTCTAAACCGCTTCACAAAATTAAAGATATGGAAAGGTTTTGAATATTTTGAAAAAGTGTCAAGGAACACCCCCTCCCCATACAATGTCATAGCTTTCTATAATGTTATGACTGCTGGAATGGAATGCTCATAAATCAGGTAGGCGAAGCTGTTGTGTATTGTTTAATAATTACATTTAAAATAATTGTTCTCTTCAACTTTGCCCCTAGGCCATTTGAAAGTATTCTACGGCACCCAAAAAGTGTCCCATGGCCCATGGAACAGTGTGGTGCTCCCCCGCAAGGGTAGGCAACCTTAGGAGGGAAGCTGCGAACAAGGATTTCTCACCCCCACAACCCCTGCAGCTTTCTCACAAGGAGGGAGGGAGTACGCAGCCAAGGTGATGAGGATCTGTTGGACTGCAAATCCACCCAGCTGCATTCCTAGTTTTCCTGCCTTTTGCAATGACTACATATCAAAAGGTGCCCTAATTAAAAATTTATATGAATAATCAAAAAGTTAGATAATTATTAGTATCTACATTGAATTGTCATTTGTTAGAAATAAATAGAATCCAAAGCTGTTAAAACTGTGTTTTTGTTTCCTGTCTTAATGCATTTGGGAGAATTCTCTAAATTTAACCATGCTTTATTAATCCATTTCTTCAAAGAAGGAGAGCAAGCTAATCTCCATTTAGCAGGTATGACCCATTTTACAGCTCTTAAAAGACTTCCTACCAATTCCACATGCTTGTTCCTTTCAGCACCACTAGCGTACCTAACAAGAGGTACATATCCAATCATTCTGCTCAACTGGGCTGTAACTATGTTCCAGTAATGTCTTTAATTCTGTGCAAGTGTACCGTATGTGAAGGAAGCGTACATTGGTTTCTCTACATTTCCAACAAGAAGTACTGTTGTGGCAATGTAACTTTGCCGGTTTTGTAGTGACATATGCCAACAATACAGTACATGGTAGAAATTTTCTTTTAAATTAGCACAATGGAGTATTTTAGGACTGTGATAAAAGATGTATATTCACAGATCCACCAAAATGCCTGTGCCAAACAACCTTTCCCATTTTAACTTAAAACAATTTCCTTTATCATCATCTGTTGCAATCAATATGTGAGAAATATGACATAACTATTTTTAGCTTTGTGCTCTTGGCCAATCATCTTTTCAAATACTGTATGGTTATTTCTTTGTTTCCTTTTAATCTCCTACATGTTTGGACAAAAAAAAAATCTGTAACTGAAGATCCTGAAACCAAAGATTTTCTTATTACTCATTAGATCAGTCAAAGTTATTGTCTGTCCTTAATCACATCACCAAATGTTGTATTTTATACCTTAACTATTCTGATGTGTTACCAACTAGCTGGAATGTATTGTTATATATAAACATTATATAAAAAAGATTTCAGGAAAAAGCATTAGACAACGGTCTCCTATATTTATCCCAAAGTTATAAAACAGCTGATATGGTGGAAATGTGTTTCAAGAAACCTGAACTGCCTTAAAAACTCCTCTGATATTCCCAGGGCAAGTGCTGCAAGGGAATATTAGAACAAATTCATTCCACAATACTAATAGCTGAGTTATCTATACCAGGAAGACCCCTGGGCTATAATTTTTGATTTTGAAGCTGCATGTTAAGAGGGACTCATTTTCAGTTAGTAAAGCTTGACTGTAGAAAAGTAATCGAGGATTTTCCACATATCTAAGCTATATCCTGAAACACTACCTTAAAAAACATGAGAATTTCAAATCCCATTCTGTTTCAGCTCTCATGTCCAAATACATGTTCTCACAGAGAAACAAGCATTTCTATTTCTGATGCCATGGATTGTGCAAGACAGAATCATCTATACCTTGACACAGCCCTTAGGGGAAAAAAGAATGGCGCCCTACAGTCTACTAGTTACACAAGACAATTATTACCATATCCAGTAAGTGCATGTCACTGTTTTTGACATTTCGACCTGGGCTGAGCAGCATCCCAAAGCACCTATAAATGACGTTTGGAAGTAAGCACAAGAAAAGATCACTTATTAAATGGTGCAACGTAGAAACATCTTCTCAACCGCAATTTTCTATTGAAACAGAACGGGAGCCTGATGCTAGTCATATCATCATATGCTTCAGCCAAAGGATGTGGTTAAGGTGTATGGAAAGGTGCCATTTCCACCTATTTGCTTGCTCTTTCTCCTTCAAGGCTTTTAACTGGGAGGCAGGGGAACAGGACAAATGGCTTTCTCCATGAATTCATCAATCCTCCTTAAAAGTGGGTGTAATTGTTGCAATTGCAACTGAAATTGGGAAGTTCCATTCTAGGCAGAACAGGCAGCAAGGGGTAACCTTTTCTTTTGGTCAAAGGCAGGGCCAGTAAAAACCTCCCACAGTGGATTAACAACTCAATAAAGGTTGTTAAGGAATCCCTGACTGTGCTCCAGGGCAGAGAAGAGTGAGGGTAGAGAACTACATCTGAGCACTGCATCTTTTTCTCATCCCCAAAGCATCTCCTTCCTAAGCGAGAACCAGTGCAGGTGGGCAGGGCTACCGGCTTCCCCGCCTGCGCTCTTCCGCTGCTGGCTGGTGGGAGAGACTGGCCAGTTCCTAGGTTGCACTGAACAACAAACAGGGGTGGGACATTCGTGGTTTGTTGAGCCATTCCTGTGGCAAGCAGGTACAATTAAGCAGCACACACAAGTCTAGCTTACTATTATGTTCCAACCGTGTCAGTATTACAGCTTTGCAATGATGTTCTTACATTTCTCATCTAAATGTTCATATCTGCTTAAGAAATTAAGATAAAACATGTAGAAACAATTGCATTTCTAATGTATAAACCAACGAGCATTTAGTGTGTGTGTGTGTGTGTGTGTGTGTGTGTGTGTGTGTTTAAACTACTTTTATATCAGTTCATGTACCATCTTCTCCAAGCAGTTTATATAAATACCTTAACAACATTACCACAAGAGCAGGTGAGGCAGTGGCTGTGCTGAACGGGTGCCTGGCAGCAGCAATGGACTGGATGAGGGCCAACAGACCGAAGCTCGATCCAGACAAGACTGAGATGCCACATGGCTCTCCTGGTTGGACGGAGGGTGCTCAGCCTGTTTTAGATGTGCTTGTACTTTGCCCGAAGGAGCAGACTCATGGCTTCGGGGTGCTCCTTGAACCACCGTTGTCAGTTGAGGCTCGGGCTGCCTCAGGAGCTCAGAGTGCCCTCTACCACCTTTACTTGCTGGCCCAGCTATGCCCCTGTCTGAACAGGGATAGCCCAGCTTCAGTCATCAAAACCTCTAAGACTAGACTACGGCAATGCACTCTGCGTGGGTCTGCCCTTGAAGCTGCAGCTTGTGCAGCTGTTTGGAAGCTGCAGCTTGTGCAGGATGCAGTGCCAGATTAATAACTGGTACTCAGAAGACTGTAAGACCATGCAAGACTAGTTATGGCCAGTTTGCAGGACTGCCGGCACGCGTCTGAACCAGCAAGTCAAGGTGCTGGTTTTAATCTGCAGCACTGTATGCCAAGGCCTTTAAAGATCACTGTGTCTCCCAGGTACCTGACAGAATTATGCAGGGGATCCTTTTCGTTGCAGGGTCTGTTTTACAGTACGTTTTAAAGCTATTTTACATTTTAACTGTTTTGTTTTTATGATATATGTACTGTATTTTATTGTTTTGTTTTATGCACTTATGTAAACCACCCACATATGGGTGGTGCAGAAAAGGAAATAATAATAGTAGTAGCAGCAGTAGCAGTAATAATAGTAATAATAGCAATAATTATACTGAGTTGTGCCACAGTGAGTTACAGCTGAAGGAAAGCCTGAATAAGTAAATGTATTTCAAAGAGGCACCTGAAGCTCACTCGGGTTCCTGCCCCTCAAAACACACAAGAGCACGTCCGGGGGTTGGGCACCACCACTGAGAAGGGCCACTGAGGCACCACGACCTGACGGCACACTGTTGGCTGAGATGACCAACAACACCTCCTTGGAGGATCCTGGAGTCGAGTGGCACAGGGGGAACCAGCTGGCTGTGTATCCTGGTCAGGTTTAGGGCTTTGAAGGTAAACAAGGAAGCTGAATGTGGCCCATTGGTTGATCAGCAGCCAGTGCAGTTACTTTAATGAAGGTGTAACCAGTGCCTAGGAGTTACAGTAGGTACTCCCATGAGCAACCTAGCTGCCCCGTTCTGTACTAGCTGCAGCTTCCGAGCCAGCCACATAAGGTCACCAGCGCTTGAATCACTGTGGCAAGGTGGTGCCGATCCTGGAATGGGCCGCAGCCAGTACACCAGGCCAAGCTGTAAGGGGCACTCCAGACCACTGAGGTCCTCCAGGCCTCCAGAGACAGGGACAGTCCCAGAAATCCCTGCAAACGGTACACCTGCTCCTTCAGAGGGAGCGCGGCCACGTTGAGAAGAGGTGAAACCCCAGTTCCCACCCCCAGAGCCTCTGTCTTATTACAAGTCATCTTCAGTTTATAGACCCTCATCCAAATCATACCTGCATGAGTAAGAACTTGCTGACATTTCTATATAACAGGAAGCACTGTTTAATATCTTATGAGAACATTGCCATCTAGGGGAGTATCTTTTTAAACACAGCTGAAGAAAATCTGTTCAGAACTTCCTCAGGGCCTTGTCTATACTAGACCAAACAGGTCAGTGTGACGTGATACAAGAAGCTGCGATTGCAGACAACCATTTCCTTTCCTTACAAGTAGCTGCTGGGGTCAAAGTACCTCCCCAGTGCTTTTTTTCAAGGTACCCACTTTCTCCAGCAACCCTCAACTGTGAACAGCAACTCCGGGAGCGAGGGGACATAATTTAAAATCTGAGAAATGCCTAAAGAAGCCTTCCCGGCACACACCGCATCACACCCCACAGTGTTGTGCTGGGCATCTGCCTGGTGGGAAGCACTATAGAAAAATACAAGAATGGAAGGAATACGTGTGACGGTCTGGTGCTGTTAATGCCATCTTTTATTTTTAAGCAACTGAGTTCTTATTTTTTCATTGCAATACCACGAAGACTCCTTTTATGACTCATACAGGTAACATCTGCACAGGCTTGGTGCAAAAGCATGGCTTGGCATTCTGAGAAGAAGCCCATCTCCTTTGTGGGTGTGAGGAAGTGCTCATAAGCCTCCACTCTTGCTTTAGATTAACTTCAGTTGAGCACAAAACAAGTAAGTCTCCAAGGCCCATTAAGAACATTCAGAGAGAGGGTCCCTCGCAGAGACGGAGAGTGTGGCGGGGCACCGAGCCCGATGGCCATCAAGAGAGGTTTGCAGGCGCACTGGTGGCCGTGGGCGCACGCTGGAGGCTCCAGATTAAGGGCTTTAAACAAAGAAACCAACCAATGTATGTGACACAGGACTAGGGCAGAACGTTTTGGATATGCTGTGCTGGTGCTATGGAATGACATGAAAAGTACTACGACAACCCACTTCGGATGTCTACCACTACCTTTCAATGGCCAATTCTTTGTTGGAAGTCTGTTGCACAGTGATCACAACCTTCTTCTCAAGTCCCTGCTTCAGCTTGAAATACAATTTCTCCCTGTCCTTTGGTACTGGGCTAAAAAGGAATAAAATACCATCAGCACATGATAAACTACATCCATAAACAGAGCTACAGCAAATATTTATTTATTTATTTATTTATTTATTTATTTATTTATTTATTTATTTTATTAAAACATTTTTATGCCGCCCCATTCGCCGAAGCCTCGGGGCGGCTTACAACAATAAAATATTTGAAAGCTCTCTCGTGTAAATTCAAGCTCATTCACTTTCCAAAAAAAGGAGAAATGTGTATCGATGATTTTGTCCCAGCCCTGTTTCTGACAGACTCCGATGAATCCCACAAGATCTGGTCACACTGACACAGAGTCTTTTTCCACATCATAAGCTGATAACCTCAACCAAAATCCCATAAAGTTCCTTTTCTTCCCACCAGTGCCTGTACCCTAGCTAAGAACATGATGCATATTGTGTTGACTTCCTCTGAGTAAAGGCAGACAAACCATTTAACATATTAAGTAAATTTAACTGCAGAGGGGGTCCCCCTCCCCATTTTCTTCATTATTCCATCCCAATCTCTAGGAAAAGATAGGATATAAAAATATATTCATAATCTTCATCTACCTGAAATTTCCTTTACCATCATCTTCTTTGACCTCCAAAGAAACACTGAAAGTAAATATATCACTGTCCGGAGTTGGAACAATTGTATCCTTCACATGATCTGATGCTTGTTTGGAGGCACGTTTGAATGCTGTTGAGAAACTATACAGAATTCGACTGACCTGAAATTAGATGCAAGGAGGTAAAGCAGGGGGAAAAGGTAATTGTGAGGGAAGAAAATGGAGCATAGAGAAACAATAATTTGTAACAGAAAAAGTAAATGTGCAACTCTAATAAAATAGAAATTTTACACTATCATTTGACATAACTGTCTTCACTAATTAAAAATAATCGTACTTGCAGCAGTGTTTTAAAATGGCAACCTACATTAAGACTACTAATTTAAGCACCTTTTCTCAGAAATCAACACCAATGAAACTGTGCATCCTACTTCTGAGTAAACATATAATCCAATTCAAGTCATACAGAGCTATGAAGAACCAAATGTAAGGGTATCAGCAGCCATGTACTCCCTAAATTTATATGTTTCCTATAAATTCTCCCTTGCAGAATTTTCTTTCTAACAGAAAAGATAAAAGTTCTTCTATTAAAGAAAAGTCTTTCCTGACCTCCACAAACAACTGAGAGTCTGCTGAATCTAGTAGAAGGGAAGAGGCTATATTCTGTTTGCCACAGAATATATGCAAACATTTAAAAAAATACATCACTTGAAGACATAAGGACATGGAAAGTACTTGGCGAATTCCATGTCAAAAAAGTCTCAGATTCACCTTACAGAACTGAGGATTTAGGAAAATAAAGATGCTGAACTGTAACAACAGATCATCCAAGGTAAACTTATCTACTAAGGCTAGAAACATTACACCTTATACTTATCATTAGAATGTTTGATGGAGCAGGAAGTATCTTACTGATAAAACCAATTTGAGGAGTACTACAAGTCTGCATTTGCTACAATTCTCCCTGCCCCTGCCTCCCCCCCCCCCCCAATTTTGGCAGTAAAGATATCTAGATCATTAGATTCACTGAATAATGCTTAACACTTCACTACAAAACTCAGCTTGGATTAACTCAGGAATTATTCAAGATCTTCCAGGGGGAAAAGAACTGCGCAGTTCTGGGTAAGCCAACAGGCCCATCTCCACCAATGTCCTTCCTTCCTAAGCACTAACTGCAGCACTTTCATGTGAATTGCAGGTTGCAGACATCGGTGCAGTTTACTGACACCAGCTCAATGGTTTTTTCAGTCAAGAGAGCCCTTTTGCTGCTGTCACCTGACATTCTGAGCTCAGTTTCAACAATTGCCAAAATGCAAGTCCTACGTAAAACTTTTTATAGCATGTCATTTGAAAGATGAAGAATACTCAAAATATTAGTAATATGGCAATTCAAGTTGTGATGTAATGATACTTTCTACTCACTGCTTCTTTAATTTCGCATGAGAAGACATGGATCTGAAACTCATCAGTGCCAGAGGAACTCTCTGTAAACGCAAAACAGTCACTTTCCAAGGTCCCACTTTGCCCACGGACACAGAACAGCACTTTGTAGATTGGAAAAGAAGCGATTTCCTTGCAACCGGACTGGTCTTTTATTCTAAACAAGATGGGAAACACGCGGAACATGTGTGTACATATTCGTTTGTTTGTTTGTTTAAGGCTTTTCTAGACTGTCCATCTACTGGCGTCTCAAGCAAACTTGCTAAGTCCCAAAATAAATCCTACCTGCCACTCTTGATATAAACTTAGGGGAAAAAACCCTTCACACATTCCAAATGTCCTGGAAAATGCTCCAAGCTGCCCACAAAACAATGATCTGGTTTGGGCAATACAACCACCTACCTAGGTGGAGTTTCGGTGCCGCATGGACGGGGACTGCTTCGCCAAGGGCCATCTGCTTTCTCCAGCAACCCAAAGTGAGGGGCCTCTGGGCTGCTCTAGGGCTGCTGCTGCCCATGGTGCACTTTTGTGTCATCTGAACCCAAATGACAGGATGGCCCATGGGGGAGCCCCAGTGACCAGTGAGCTGCTAGCGAGAGAAATCCCTCGTGGCTGCCAGGTGAGCACTAAAGTGCCCCAGCTGCGCTTGGGTCTCCAACCAGGAGCTTCCTCCTCCCTCCGGCACGGAGCGACCATCCCTCCTAGCAGCCTGACCTCCCATGCCACCTGGCTGGGTGGTCAGGGTCCAGCACACACTGGTGATGGGGCACTGGCTCCTCTGGCAAGGGGCAGCAGGCATGCTTGCCACCAGCTGAAGAGGACTCCTCCCGACCTGGCCACAAGTATGGCCAGGATCCAGGGGCTGGGCCACACTCGGGAGAGCAAAGAGGAACAGATCAGGCACCCCCTCCTCCACATACTCGTGGGCAGGTGGTGGAGGAAGTGGGAGCCCGATCTGCTCAGTCACTGTACTGTCTCGCGGCTGGAGCAGCCCTGCCTAAGAACAGACCCCTGGGGAGGAGGCAGGAGCCAGCAATCTGCTCCGTGGTCCTGACCCATCCTCGTAACAGCCCCACCACCAGGAGAGATGGGAGCCGGGGACCCACTCAGTGGCACCACCTCACGTCTGAGGCAGCATCACCGAGCAGACTGGGGATCCCCACTCTGGAACATCTGAGTTTTATTTTGAACACCCGATAAAGCTAAAATGGTAGGAGCATATTTTGTGTTTTCGTCTGTCAGTAATAAGCCTTGAAAATATGCTATTTAATTGGTTCAAGTCCCCTGTGAGAATTACTAGGATTTTGAAAATGCTATGTCAGCCTTCCCTAATTTCCCTAACCCTAACCCTTCCCTAATTTCACTAGGAATCCTGTGTGAATCCATAAGCAAAACATTAGCTGTTATTATTGGCATGGACAGATGCAAATCCACTAAAAGGTTTCAGAGTTTTTATACTGGTCTTACTTTTTGGTATACATTTGTGTTGTTCCATCAAAAAATACATACAGGAAAGGAAGAAAAGAGGAGGAGGAACAGCAAAGGGGAAGAAAATTTCTTCTTTTCCCTTCCCTTCCTTACAGCATGTTTTCCCACCCCAGTCAATTTAAATAGAAACTTATGCAGAACCAGTATTTCACACAATGGTTTCCTAATCAGAAATCATGAAGGTAAATCAAATCTATGTACAAGTGCAGATTAGATTTCTGTCTACACTATATTGTTTCCAATTAGTGCACATTCATTTTACTTCTACGGTTCTTGGCCCAGCAAGGGAATATGTGGTCGTGGCTGGTTCTGAACACACAGTTCCTTAAATTCAGTGTGACACTTGGAGCCATTTCTTAAAGCAATTGCTGCAGCCCATATGTAGAGAAAGGGAAAGCCCCCCAGGCTCCTGGGAGGTAGGCCCTCCAAGCTCAGTACCCTTCCCCACTTGGCTGCCTTGTCACTCCACGGCCAGCTAGCCGAGGGTCAACATTTGCACACAGCCCTCTCTTCCAACATAAAGCCCCAGACAGCTTGAGGAAGGCTACCCTCGAAGAGGGGAGGCAGAAGAGGGGAGGCAGAGCAGAGACAACCAGATGGTTTTCACATACACAGACAAAATTCCCATGCCTTGGTGTACCTGCATGCACACGTCCTAAGCCTGTTTAGGCATCCAGTGAGTCCCCATAGACATACGCCCATTATTAACAGGAAGCAGTAAAAGTGCCTATCCTAAATGTGTATTTGAGTTTGTGTTGTTAAATTAAAAGCGACACAGCTCACCTAACGGAACCGTCTGGGGAATTTGGAACATACAGAGTTACAGGCAAAGGCAAATGACTTGAGTTTTTCAAAGCTGCCATAGCACATAACGCCTCTGTTTCGCTACGAGGAGCAGAAACCTTCATACATCCAAGGTATGTCAATTTGTTGAACAATACACTGTCCTCTTCTGAGGGTACAGTAGGGGAGCAGGGTCCCTGCGACAAGGCTTCTGAAATGAAATAAAAGTCAACCACTAGTCAGCATCCTCTCTTTTCCCTGCAGCAGAGTTGCTTCTGAAGCAATTCTGACGGCTGCAGATAGTCATTGTTACAGCTTGTTTTTAACGGAATGCCTGCAATTGCTTCTAATACTTTTGAAGCACAAATTTAAGGTGCCCGTTTTTATCCTAAACAGCCTTAAAACTGTGCAAACATTTTGCAGTTTTCAGTCGTCTTGTTTGTTTTAGGTAACTTGAGCTAAACAAAGTTATCAGGACGATAAGCAAGATTCATTTAAGTGAGTCTCCATGCTCTCTTTTTAGGTGTGAAAGGGTACATTTCAAGGCTACTCCACCGTACTCAACTTTCCTTTAGAAGCTCAAAGGCCAAAGCTGAACAATGTCTAAAAACAGTATTTTGCTTTAGATTTGTTTTCAGTGGCTAGGATAAAACATTTGCTTACTAGATTTTTATAGTATTTAACTCTTGGGATCTGCCTTAACAGCACACTACTACACATTACCTCAGTCTTGTAACAATGCCAATCTGTTTCCCAGCATTCAGGATGCAGATACTTACCTATAAAGCCCTAAACCAAGAGAAAGTTGGGTTGATGGAGACACAGAACAGGAAACAATTCTACATGACAGTAGCCTGCCTCTGCAACATCCTGGAGGATGTTAGCTGGCCCCTTCTTCTAGCCTTAGATGGACTGTTAAAAGTATGCCACTGTTTTGAAAGTATTAGCTCCACACTCTGTTTTTAAGATTCTCTCCTGCTCTTAATTTTGCTGCTGGCAACTGCTGTAAAACTTAAACTTTGTTTAAAACTGTAACTGGGCCAAAAGGTGACTCACAAATGTATAAATAAATAAAAGTCACCCCACAGAAAGCCTACATTGGAATAATTCGGGACGAGTGCACTCAGGGCAGCCTTGCCCATCTACCAGTGACATCCATTACGTGCATAGAAATGACAACAATTTCTGACATCAAAAAAGAACAGTAAAGCAGAAATAAGCAAATTATCTTTACAGTGGAAGTCCCCACATTTCCCTTGAAGAAGAGTAAAACTCAGACTTCCCAGTCGCCACTGCCTTCCCCTTTCTCCACTTCTCATTGGGAATTTACAAAGTATTTAAGCCAGTACCTGTGGTGGGAGGGACAAGCAGAAGATGCATGGAGGGCTGGCTGACGGAAGCATCTCCAACTGACTGTCTGCACCCATCACTCAAGTCCACAGAATCAGCAGCATTATGTTTCTGACCTTTATCAGAATTCCTTACTGTATCTTCCATGGCTTTCTCAATTTGTTCATCTTCATTTGGAAACATCTGTGAAGAGGAATGCAGAGAGATATTTTTCAGTAAAAGCTAACTCTGCTTCAAGGAATAAAATTTCATACACTTACATTAGACTAATTACAGTTCTCTTCACAAAGCAAGGATATTTCTCAACTGCCATACAAACTGGACATACAATTTTCCTTTAATCTGACTGATCATGGATCTGTTGAGAACATATTTATATTCATATTCTCCTATCATTCCTAATCTTGACCCACAAAATACCAACTCGTATAGCTAGAAAGCAGTCAAGCTGCAACTACCAAGTTTAGTAGCCTTTTGGCACCACACGCGTCTCAAATCAGGGGTGTTGAACCTCCGGCTCATGGGCCTAACTCAGAACAAAGGGACCCCATTCCAGCCTGCAAGTCTCTTGATTATCACCAGGAGTGGGCCTCTGGCTGCAAGTTCCATTTCCTGGAGACAATCCCACTGTACTCTCTGGCTGAATATAACTGGATTCCCCTACCAGCGTGTACCAGCAGAGGAGCCCCCGCTCTTACCTCCAACCTAAGGGAGCAGCAGGGAGCAACAGTCCTGAGAAGAGCTGCTGCTGCTCTTCCTGGAGCAGATAAACTCCACTGCCCCACAGGCACCACTGTTATCTCCTGCCTAAACCATACGTGTAACAAGGAACTCCACTCCTGGTGCTCAAGTCCAGCCAGCCCACATCCCCTGCTCTCATCTCAGAGTCAAGATCAAAGACAGCATGCCTACTCTGGGAAAAGGAGCAACGGTTCCAAGCACAGGTGAGTTTGATGCTCTCCTCCCACAATCCTCACTGCTCTCTCTAGCCTGAAAGCAGTGACAGCACCAGGGATGCAGAGCAGCCCTACCTGGGGAAGGAGAAGAAAAGGGAAGGGATAGCAGAGGAAAGGACACCTGAAAGTTATCCATCCTGCAGGGCTATGGGGGCAAGCTGTCTTTTTCACTGTAGAGATGGGGCTCATTTCTCTGAAAATTCAGCATTCCCAATTAGAAAGTTCAGACTTGGAAAGTGAAATAAATGGGTTGGAATGTGGCATGAAATGTCAAGGTTCATGAGCAAGGTTTGTCAGAGAGTTGCTAAGATCCAAAAAGCTTCAGGTTTGGGGAGAGGCAGTACAGAGGGTCTGAGGAGGAACGCTTTGAATTCATCAATGTGAATTCATGAGCTGGTGTCAAGCCAGATGAGCAGACCAGTGAAGTAATGTCTGGCATTCTTACCTTCTGGCCCACAAACAACACAACCCTTTTGGGAAAGTAAGTGGGGAAGGGGTCTTCAATTTGGAATCACATGGGCAAGAATTGTTCCCACAAACTTTAAGGAATGGCACCTTGTTTGATGCTACTTCAGAACATCCATATTATGAAACACCCTGAATCACAAAAACCAGTCTGGCTAAAATAAAGGTCTGGACTTTAAAAGTCTTCTGTTCAGAAAGGCTGGAAAGGGGGAAAGATATGCTCATGATACCAACCCAAAAACAGTTTTGCATACCTGTCCTACAAAGATGGTGGCCTTCCAGCATCCATGTCATACAGACTGTTAAGGTACAACTAAATGAAAATAGCTACAATTCCTTTTTCAAATTTAATGACTAGCATCAGTTTGCACTTAATTTAGGCACATTTTAGGAGAGAATGTCACTCATCTGATATTAAAGAATATTTTAAACGGGCAAGAATAACAGCCAAGAAAATGTTACCATTAGCTGGAAGTTCTCATCTTTTGTAATATGATACTCACTGTGCTTTTTAACCAATACAAATTCTTCATTTTTTGTACCAAAACAGTTTCTAAAGGAAGGCTAGTTTTGTCAAATGAAGTTTCAATCTCTATTTCAGAATTATAATCCTTTCTGCCACATGAACAAAAGCTAAATGAAAAGGCTAAAATAAATCAATTTAAAACTTTTTATTACTAAAATAACTGAAACGTTTTTTTAAATTATAAATAATAAAGAGTTTCGAAAACCAAAAGAAAATTTTACATAATTTAAACATGTTATCAAATTAATCCATCTCCTCTAATATGCTGTAGATCTAGGCTCAATATGTTACAGAAAACCAGTAAGCATACTACAAATCAATTAAAAATAAAATAAAAAGTGTACAAAATTATACAAATAATAGAAAGGCTGGCTAATAACAAGGCTGGAAAGCGGTACATCTTTTAAAAATGGCTGCCCAATTGGTACAGGCTTTTAGAAACTGACTCTTTTATACAACATTATTTAATTCTACACTAGAATCAGCACCCTAAAAAAACCCAACATTTTACAACAAAGACTTTTTATGACTTCAAAGAGGTCAGCTAGGCAACATGCAGCTCTCTGTAAGTAGGAGGCAAGTTAAAGTGGCTATAAAACAACATAAAGTGTTGTACTGATGTTTGAGTCTTCACTGTGTCATTCAAAATTATAGGATGTGCAATCATGTAGCAGTCTTTAGTTTCCTAGAATTATAAGTAGTACTTATTTTTCTCTAACCAAAATCACTTGCTAAGTTCCGCCCATCCCATCCCATGTTGTTATCATGCCACATAAGCAGCTATGACTGCAAAATTAATGCTTAAGATAACCCAACCAATTTTATTATGCGCATGGCTCTCAGAGTAAAACTCAGCTACATAACTGTTAAGCATTACTTCGTTCTAAATGAATACGCAATAGGGATTTCCCTGAATGACTGAACTGGAACTAGAAGTATAAAAGCACTATCCTGTGTGCCCTGAACTTTGTCTAGACAGCCTTAGGAAAGGCTGAGGTTCCGGCTCCAACCTTGAAAATGATTTCCAAAGTCACAACTTCCCAGTGGCCTTTGTCTGTCTGCCCTTGCAGCTGACGGGGGGATGTTCCAAGGGCCAGGGGGAAGGGAGAAATCATGCTCAGCTTCTCCTTCTGATAAACTGGGTAAAAACCCTTAGACCAAAATGCTTTGGTGGGCAAGAAGGGCGCTGACGCAATCCTTGGCTACACATTCCTTCTGTCCCCTCTCCCGCATTAGATGCCTGTATCCTCCAAGTTTAAAGGGTTATGGATAGCCCAACTGATGGTGCCCTAAAATGCTTGTATCCATGTACTTCAGAAAAACATGAAGCAACTTTTATTCTGTCACTCTTTCTAGGACTAAACCAACCATTTTCCCGTCTCTCTTCCAGCCTATTTTATTCTAAGCATGCTATTGTTTGTTTTATTGCTCATTCCCATTCTCTTCTTGTTGCTTCCCTGCAGATGGCAAATTAAAGCACAGGCTGCATTGCTGTACCAGCTCACCTGTAAATGAACTAGGCAGCTTTCTGAGCAGATGTGACTGAACTATCAGACAGCCTAGTAGATGCCAAATAAAGCAGTGCCTAATATGCATGCCTCAGGTAATCCAAATGCAGCATGGCCACCAAATTGTAATTTCCTCCAACACTGTTTTATTTCCAGGTGTACCGACTTATCCTTGGATTTTCTGTTCTTATTAGTGAAGCCAACTCAGGCCTGTGGTGACCCTATGAAGGGGAGCCCTCCAAAACGTCCTCTCCTCACCAGCCCTGCTCAGCTCCTGTAAATTCCAGGCTCTGGCTTCCTTTACAAAATGGATCTAGCTCATTTTTGGTTTTCCCCGTCTTGCTCAGCCATCGACTTTTCCTAGTGCGATTGTCTCCTCGAGTGAGTCTTGCCATTTCATGGTACGACAGCTGCAGTTTCATCATTTTTGCTTCGAGGGCAAGTTCGACGGCCCACTTTTTCATCTCTCCGTTTGTCCAGTCATAAAAATCTCCTCCAACACCATGTTTTTAATGCCTTCATTCTTTTTCTGTCATTTTTCTTTAGTGTGGATATTCTTCAGGAATAAAAGAGTGTGCTTAATCTTGGCCCTGGTCTCCAGTGAAACGTCCTTATACCTAATGATCTTTTCTAGTTCCTTCACTGTTACCTCTTCAAGTAGAGTTGTACTGAAGCTGTGCAGAAGCCACCCCTTCAGTTCAGTAGCATCCTCCCCTGCTCAGCCCTGTCTTAAAAAGTAAGCTGAAAGTTAAGGAAGTGCGGATATGACTGTGGAACTCCAACTGCACAACCAGCCTTCTTTAATGCCGCATTCAGTGCAAACAACAGCTGCAAATCACATGTACAGGAGGAGGACACTGCTTGTGCATCAGCCACGCAGGACTTGATTCCTAACAAGCAGCATGGCACATCCTCCAGGAAGTCAGATTCACAGCCATAAGAAAGAGGGCTGGAAAGCAAGCCCAGGGAATCCAAGAGTTCCCATTTCCAAAAAGGACTTCTCACATATCCCTACTTTCAAGTCTCAGTCTTCTTCTAATTCCTTGGCTGCAGACTCCCTTAGAATAGATGACTGAGCCAAGGTAGGCAAATTCTTTCACAATGTCAATTTCTGCATTAAATTTGTAGTATTCTGTAGTCATGATTTTTGTTTTCTTCATGTTCAGCTGCAGTCCAGCTCAGCCTCAGCAGTTGTTTCAATTCACTGCTGCTTTTTGACAATATATTATCATCTATATATCTTAAATTATGCCACCATTTTTCACATACTTTCTATGATCCTACTCCACTTTCCTTATGATATATTCTGTGCATAGATGGAACAGATAGGGAAATAAAATAACACCCTTGTCTGACGCCTTGCCTATAACAAACCATTGTTTTTTGCATTTGGTTCCAACAGTAGTTTCTTGTCTGCACCAAGAAAAATCCAGTCCTGTGGCACACTCATTTCTTTCAGGATCATCCACAGATTTGCTTGATCCACAGTCAAATATCTTGTTGCAGTCTATAAAACATAAACTGATCTGAAATTCTTCGGTGCATTCCAACAGCCAACGCATATTTGTGATATGATCTCATGTGCTCTTCCTTTTTGGAATCCAGCTTGAACATCAGGTATTTCTTACTGATAATTCTTTGTTGCAACACTTTGAGCATCACTTTGCATGCACAGGAAATTAGCGCAATGATTTATAGTTGCTGCACTTCTTAGCATCTTCTTTCTCGGTGATTGGAATGTATATCAAACAGCTCCAGTGTGTGCATCCCTGTTTTGCTTTCACGTATGTTGGAATATCCTTGATAGGGTTGAACTGATTCATTCTTTGCAGCTTGGAATAGTTCTACTGGTACTGTTTCTACACTGTGTGCCAGATGTTCAATGCCTGACAGCCAAGACAGAGTCACAGCACCTCTACTAGCAGTAACTAGCCTGATAATTGTAGCAATGTCTGTTTAATAAATTTTGCTTGTTTGTGTCGAGGCTCTCAAACAACTGACATTTACTGTGGACCTCATATATATTAATTTCAGTAAAGCTTTCAGTGCCCCATGATATCCTGATTAGCAAACAAGCTAAAAGTGGGCTCGATGGAACAACTATCAGGTGGATCCATAATTGGCTACAGAATCAGACTCAAAGAATGCTCATGAATGGCACCTTCTCAAACTAGAAGAGGTAAGAAGTGGGGTACTGCAGGGTTTAGTGTCCAGAGTCTTTCAACATTTTTATTAACAGTTTCCATGAGAAAATGCATGGAATGACTATCAGATTTGCAGATGACACAAAATTGGGTGGGCCAGCTAATACCCTAGAAGTCAGAAACTAGATTCAAAGTGATCTTGATAGGTTGTTGGGTTTGTACTGGGCTGAAAACAATGGAATGACATGAGACAGGGACAAGTGCCAAGTTTTGCACCTAGGAAAAAAACATATGTATTGTTACAAGATACTTGGCTCAATGATATTGCAAGTGAGAAGGATCTTGGACTTGTTGTAGATCACAAGCTGGTATGAGTCAACAATGTGATGTGGCTGCAAAAACGGCAAATGCTGCATTACTCAGCACTGGTAGGGCCTCATGTTGAGTACTGTGTCCCGCTCTGGACACCACACTTTAAGAAAGATGCAGAAAAGCTTGAAAAAGTTCACAGGAGGGCAACAGGGATGATTCGGGACCTGGAAACAAAGTCCTATGAGGAGAGATTGAAAGAACTGGGAATGTTTAGTCTCGAAAAGAAAAGTACAAGGGAAGATAATATAGCACTCTTCAAGTACTTAACAGGTTGTCACACAAAGGAGAAGGCCAGGCAATCTCCTCAATCATCCCAGACCTCCAGGACACAGGATGGGCTCAAGTTACAAGGCAGATCGTAGCTAAACTTCAGGAATAATGTCCTGACTGTTAGAGCAGTGCAACAATGGAACCTATAACCTAAGGAGGTTGTGGGCTCTCCCACACTAGAGGCATTCAAGATGCAAATAGACAGTCATATGAGAGCGATGGTTTAACTTGGAGTCCTGCACTGAGTAGGAGGTTGGATCCGATGGCCTTCTGGCCCCTTCCAACTGTACTATTCTATGACTCTATGATTCACCCCCACATTTCTCCCACTCTACATTGGAGTCCCATAATCCTCCAAAATGAGGCGGCTTCACTGGATTGTACCCTAAATGAGCAAGGTTTTTTTAACTGTCCCCTTAAATAAGATTTCTATAATAACTATTTAACTCTAAACTTAGTTTTGCCTAAATTATTTATTCAAAAGACTTTATATATTTAGTAACTAGGTTGAAAGAAAACAAAACACAGATCAGTTTCAACTTATTTCTCTTAGTAAGATAGTAAAGGAAGCAGTGACTTCACCTCAGGGACTTCAGGAAAATTTGACTGAAACAGCTACTGATTCTAAACTTCACAAAATATGAGAATGTGGGGGAAAGTAAAATAACTGACTCAGCTTAGCTGGATTTCTGGTAAGCCAAAATTATGAGAGTAAAATCTAACCACTGTGGGCCTATGATTTGCCTCAAGTTTAGTCAACATATCTCAATGTCACCACTCACTTTTTGAGCAATCTACATACAAAGTGCAAGAAATTAAATAAATATATCTCAGAAATTCATCTCTTCAATGTCTATTGGTGTGTAATACTAGTTTTTAACCTGCGCAAAGCTCTACTAACATCAGTACCCTTGTTTTAACTCATGGTTTCCATTAGAAATTTCCCCACAGTGTAATAAATGTATGGCGAGTGCTCTATTATAAAACAATGAGGGGCAGGCAGCTTGAGACGCTCCTCATGTTGTGGTCGGTAGCGCTCATCGAATGGGGCCCAGTGAATGGTGAGCTGTAAGCCAAAACATCTGCAGCGCTACAAGATGCCCTCGCCTGTGTTAACTCCAACTCGCTAATACTATATTTCAGTTACTGCTTTATATGCAGGGATCTGTTTCTCCTCACTTGTGAAAGAAAGACACGCAACTCACTAAAATACAATGATTCATTCATCCATACAAGCTACATTTGGTTTATAGCACAATGTTGTTATTTTCAAACTGCTCAAACTTGGAATCTACTGTTAACTAAATCTTAAAATATGGAACACTTAATTTTTAAAAAACAAATCCTGTTCTGTCTCTAAAGTGACCCTATGAAATACAGTTGAATACAGAACTTTAAAGGACTTTAAAGGTTACACAGAACAGAAAACTGAGTGGATGCAACTTGTCGCATGAGGGAGAGAAACCAGAGCAGGCCAAAACTCCCTCTTCTACAGTGATTAAAAAGTAGAGAATAGCAACCCTCCATTCCATGTGGTTCTCTCTAAACCCCCTCAAACAAAAAGGTGCCAGTGATGCCATCGCTGCAACTTACCTCAAGTCAATGCTTCATTCATTCATTCATTCATTCATTCATTCATTCATAAAGCTTATATTCCACTTAGAGGAATAATATTTAAAAGACTCTTAAAATCTCAGGCAACTCTGAAATACCAGCAGTTAACAATAATGACTAAAAATACTCCAGGGCTATTAAAAATCTAACTGAACACTTTCCCAAAGACCGAGAGCTGGCAACTCACAGCCCATGGGCAGCATACACCCCCAATCCTTTTTAAAAGCCCGACACCCCCAACTGCTGCCAAATTTCAAAGGTGCACAATGGTGGCAAGAAAAGAGTCACATATGCTTTAAAACAAGGCATAGGAAGATTGTGTTCTTGCTTTAATGCTGCATATTTTTCCATAAACCACACATGGAATTATCTACAGTTCCGATTTCTTGAGCACTGAGATGGAAAAGCCTCGCCAGCAACAGGCAAAGAACATGACAAACTGCCTATTTATTTTGCATAGTGTGATTTTGGTTCTGCTTGACAGAGTTTTTGTTTCTACTGCACAAAAATAAATGATTATCACGGATACCGTGTATACTTATATCATTTTGAAGTATATCTCTTGCTCAGGTATATGCCTATAATATACAAGGACACTTTATAATACTTCTACCTGAAGAAGAAATGGAAATAATTGCTGCTGATATAGTTGCTGAAGCAATTTTTCCAATTCACATGGTCTTCAACAGTTACGATTATGGGACAACTGCAACAGCTATTTTATAAGATCAAACAACTTGTTAATTTTCAATATGACAGGAGTATGTTTAGGATAGTTTTTTTATTACTGCATTTTTTCAAACTTCCACTACATGAATGATACTTTGCAAGATAAAATTTTTCCCCAAGTTTAATATGATTTCAATTGCTTTCACTTTCCAAATTTAACCCGCTTGTTATGCTTTGAGAAGGGGAATATTTGAAGTTTGGAAAAAAAGTTAAATTGTGGAGTATAGAGGCAAGGTAATTCAGACCAAACTTCGGAAGGTACTTTAAACAGATGAGGGACAGAATCATCACAATCACACATCACAAAGGTTAGTGAAACAGGCTGCTACAGATAAGAAAACTGACAGCACACCTTGAACTTTGTACCATCAGAACATGCACTGCTGCCTCATTCTGTGCCCTAGGTATGATGTTTTATGATGCCTAAGTATGATGTATTACAAGCTTGCTACAGATTTTTAAACCTTTGCAATAAATGTTTATGCAAGTGCTTAAGTTTGTATACCAAGTTAAATGCCATATTATATTCATCATATTAACATTCAGCCAACAGACAGCAAGCCCCAAAATCGCAACACACACCAACCAAGCCTTAACCTTAATACCACTTCTGGCAGAAGATCATCTGACTATATGAAGCTGCCTTAAACCAACTGGATTACCAGTTTTGGAAATGATCATTCTGGCTGGAAATATCAGTGGACACTGAACTTTGTGCATTCAAAACACATTTTCTACCACTGACCCAGCACCCCTACCTCAACACAGTTTGAAATTGTCCATTAGTATCTGTCCACTTTGTCCCAATATTTTACACTTAGTATGTCACACCTCAAAATGCTGTTTCGAATTCCAGCACATTCTGATGCAAGATCTATGGTGAGGAAAATGGACAGGAAGTTCTTCCTAAGTATAGCACACATAGATATGCAGTAATATCTCAATCATGTTTACTTCCCTTCAGTTCAACAGGTCTTTGCATGCATTTAGAATGGCAACCCTAAGCATTTTTGGATATGGCTGAAACTGCAGATATAGGCATATTTCTGTTGAACCACGGTATGTTCACACCGTTTCAGTTTCATGTGCATTATATATGGATACCTTTCTTGAGATCTGTTTTGTCACAGGAAACAACTTGGTTGAAAAGCAGTTTTGAAACCAGAATTTGGTATCACTTCGTAAAAGGAAATGACACCCTAATAAATAATTTTCTGCCCGTTATCTTTCTACGTGATTTAACAAAAATGCAACTAATCTGAATGTCTCTCAATAATTTGAATCAGTTCAGAAGCATTTCACTAATACTTTTTGTTTGCACAAAAAGCCTATACCCTCATCCAATGCACTTTTTTTTCCATAAATGGGTTTAGTGGGCATTTAACTACTCTGCCCCTTTCCCCAGTGCACTCAGGGGAAAAAACAGAACAGAAAAAACAACAGAAATGTGTCAGAAAAAGGATGGTGTCAAAAAAAGTATGTTTTAATCTCAAAATATTAGAAAAGTATCATGACTGTCTAGGTAAAACAGCACTGATAAGAATTAACATTTCTAGATGCTTGAATATCTGGTCTCTGGTAAAATAAACGTTTCCCGATGAAAGTGCATGGTTAATGCCAACCTTCTAACACCCAGGATACTTCCCAAGACCAGTTCCCTTCGGAGAAACCCATGTACCCCCCAGACACCGCTTGCTTCAAGGAACATAAACACGGCCCAGTGAGGAAAGTAACGGATCCTGGAATTATTTTGCACCCATCATCTTTGTCCCCGGAAGAAACATTTTAAGCGGCCCAATGGGGGGGGGGG